>NC_140166.1:116342439-116357439 GCF_963971535.1 Notolepis coatsorum
ACAAGTCTGTGTGTATGTGTGTGATTAAGAGAGAGGCAGAGAGTCATACTAGGATGGAGGAGTCAGACAGACAGATACAATACAATACCAATATAAAGAAAGCCAGCCAGACAGACAGACAGACAGACAGACAGACAGACAGACAGACAGACAGACAGACAGACAGACAGACAGACAGACAGACAGACAGACAGACAGACAGACAGGCAGGCAGGCAGGCAGGCAGGCAGGCAGGCAGGCAGGCAGGCAGGCAGGCAGGCAGGCAGGCAGGCAGGCAGGCAGGCAGACAGACAGACAGACAGACAGACAGACAGACAGACAGACAGACAGACAGACAGACAGACAGACAGACAGACAGACAGACCACAGTGACCACAGTGTTACCACAGTGACTCCTAGTGACACCTAGTGGCCATGAGAGCAGTGAGTTCACAGTATGAAAGGGATGTAGGGCCGTAGACAATTAATAATGTCTTTGCAGTGAGTCATCCCAGGAATAGACATGATAATTTAACTGCAATCACTGGCAAGCTCACTTATTTGCTGTTAACACATCAGTCTGACTGTGAATGAATGAATTAATTATGTGTATACTGTATATTCTACAGATTCAACATGTTGATTCAAGCTTGCACCAAATAAAGTAGTTAGGCCAGAATGACTTACTACCATAGTGTATTTATACCTGTATCACTCTACATAATACTACAACTCTGTATGTACTATCTTATTAGCACTATACTCAGTAGTACTAATCCATGTATTTTATACCCAGTTTAATCACCTTCAAATGTATTGTCAAATGTATACAATGAAAATAGGTTTGGCATCCAACCAGACTGCAAATGTAACAGTAAAGTGCGATAGTAATATACATACATAATATACGTACATAATATGTATGTATATTACTATCGCACTTTACTGTTACATTTGCAGTCTGGTTGGATGCCAAACCTATTTTCAGTGTATACATTTGACAATACATTTGAATCTAATATAATCTATAAGGTTATTGCATTAACTCATTCACTGCCAACCAACGAGTATACTCGTTATTGGGCGCCAATCGTTGAACGCCAACAACGAGTATAATCGTTATTTGATCGTTATTTCTTTTATTTGATATTTCTATTCATTACAGGCACACAGATTCGGGGGTTAACATGGGGAATCAGCCTGATAATATAAAAGTGCAATACCGACCGCATCACGCTAGAAGGCGGTATCGAGCACCCTTTATACCCTTGTATCTTTCTCTGTGGGACGGCAAAACGTCTCCGGTTTCATGTTTCCTTGTCGGCCGAGGGCAGCCTGTTCCATCGAAGCGCGTCAAATAACCCCGATCCATATGTTGTGGTGGATTATGCCGTGGGCCAAATGGACATTGGATATACCAGATGGCGATCAAACAATTGGAATATTATTTTTGGAATACTCTCGATCACAGGTAAGAGTGATCTGATGTTAATTTTAGCTTGATCCTGCAATGCTTTTACACCGATCGGGCTGATAAGCGTATGTTCAATACGAATGCCATTACTGACAATCACATAATCAGAAACGACCCCCCCCCCCCCCCCCCCCTTTCATGCATTCATGATGGAACATAATACCTATGATATAGATTTGATTTCGAGATAAAAGCATATACAGGCAAGAAATGGCAACGTCTATAGTGGAATCGACGTATAGGGCTTTAACTCAGGATTTCATGAATTACCCTAGACCGCTCTAAAACCATACTTCCTGACATATTAAACGATAGATATGTGATGTCAAATGGGCCATAGTATTGTATCCATAGCTATAATATAGAATATAGTTATAGCTCTACAAACAAGGTGACTCAGTCCTATCTTTTAAAGCGTGGCAATGCGACCACAGGGCCATGGCTAATCCCTGCCAGTCAATGAGTTAAGACAACTAATATAATGCAGATAACCGAATGTTTAACAAAACTGAACCTTTGTATGTGTGTTTCAATTAATCAATTCAATGTGCGTTCCATGTGTCCATTGTTGTTGTTGTTGTTGTTGTTGTTGTTGTTGTTGTTGTTGTTGTTGTTGTTGTTGTTGTTGTTGTTGTCTGCTATTTATCCAATGTTTGTATGGCACAAAATACATTTCTGAAAGAACTAATAAATAATCAATCAATTTAACACTTTAATCGTCATGGGTTAAATTCATAATTTACCATCCCTCGCCAGCTCTATTTGTCTATGGAGAAGTTCCCCTTCTTTGCAGGGCTATAACTTTTTAAATTCTATTGCTAAATTGCCATTATTATGGCCCATTCAATGTCCTATATGTATTGTTCAGGGTGTAGCAACGTTAAACTTTTTCATTCACATATTCATACTAAAATATGGTCTAAAGTATAAGTATGTTTTTATCGTTTTCTGCAGCTTTCTTCAGAACGTGATTTATAGCCCTAAATGCATTATATTGATGATCAAATACAGTTTGGTAGGAATCTGTGCGAGATAAAAAATTTCAACTGGACGTGGTTCTAGAAGTTTCTACGCATCATCTGATGATGACCGGATGGGCGGGGGATCGTTTATAATTCCGTGGGCAGCGTTAGATGATTCATACAGAGTGGGTCATATGTTCATCAGATCAGTTAGTATAGAAGACGTTCGAAAATAACGCTGAATCTTACCGTGGCTTCCTCGCGCCGCTGGCAGATGAGCGTGGAACAGAATTTTTTCTATTATGGGATAGAGAAATGCCCGATCCATTTCCAGGTTGTATAATAGTATATACGTCCAAATCATGTTGTTTTTTCGAGTTATTTGCACCGATCGATGTTCACTGTGTCAATACGGAGTCTCTCTAACGATAGCGAGTGCCCGGACCACATATGGATGAGCACTACCGGTTCAAAGGTTAATTTCCGGTTGGCGATCTGCCGATCGGCCACCAGATGGCGCTCTTGAACCGCTAGAGAGATGAGCGGAGCTTTGCAGTGTGTCTCAGGGCTCCGGAAAGGAAATATGATTTCGATGACAGATTTTTGAAATATTGACATCAAAGACGAGTTACGGCGTCTTCGGCAGAATGAGCATGGCTAGGAATGACGTGTAAACTCGTTCACGGCGATCATAGTGTTAAAGTGGGCTAATGCTAAAAAAAAACAGATGATTTGAAATGCCAAATATTTTATTGGATTCAATGAATGATGCCTCTCGCATTAAATCATTGTAAAACAAAACTAAATGTTTTACATTTACATTTATATTTAGCTGACTTTTATCTTTATCTTGGCTTTTATCCAAAGTGACTTACAAGTTCAAGTTCTGTACAACAAGTCAGCAGGAAGGGTACAACTCTGGCAGCTAAGGGTAAGTAACATTGTCCGTCAAACAGAGTCTAACTTGAGTGCTACAGTCTTGAGTGCATAGTAGTATAGACATATTAGCATAGTAGGTAGTAATAGAGGCAGGCTACTTAGTAACAAAGTGCATAATAGTAAATGACAAAGGTTAGTAGTTTTCTTTTCTTTCAGATATTGATCTGAAGAAGTGTGTTTTTAGTGGTCAAATGTGGAAAATTGGGGCGGGTTTCAGCTGTCCTGACTGTGATGGTTTCAGCTGTCCTGACTGTGGTGGTTTCAGCTGTCCTGACTGTGATGGTTTCAGCTGTCCTGACTGTGGTGGTTTCAGCTGTCCTGACTGTGACGGTTTCAGCTGTCCTGACTGTGACGGTTTCAGCTGTCCTGACTGTGATGGTTTCAGCTGTCCTGACTGTGGTGGTTTCAGCTGTCCTGACTGTGACGGTTTCAGCTGTCCTGACTGTGATGGTTTCAGCTGTCCTGACTGTTATGGTTTCAGCTGTCCTGACTGTGATGGTTTCTGTGACGGTTTCAGCTGTCCTGACTGTGGTGGTTTCAGCTGTCCTGACTGTGATGGTTTCAGCTGTCCTGACTGTTATGGTTTCAGCTGTCCTGACTGTGATGGTTTCAGCTGTCCTGACTGTGACGGTTTCAGCTGTCCTGACTGTGGTGGTTTCAGCTGTCCTGACTGTGGTGGTTTCAGCTGTCCTGACTGTGATGGTTTCAGCTGTCCTGACTGTGATGGTTTCAGCTGTCCTGACTGTGACGGTTTCAGCTGTCCTGACTGTGATGGTTTCAGCTGTCCTGACTGACGGTTTCAGCTGTCCTGACTGTGATGGTTTCAGCTGTCCTGACTGTGACGGTTTCAGCTGTCCTGACTGTGACGGTTTCAGCTGTCCTGACTGTGACGGTTTCAGCTGTCCTGACTGTGACGGTTTCAGCTGTCCTGACTGTGGTGGTTTCAGCTGTCCTGACTGGGGTGGTTTCAGCTGTCCTGACTGTGATGGTTTCAGCTGTCCTGACTGTGATGGTTTCAGCTGTCATGACTGTGACGGTTTCAGCTGTCCTGACTGTGATGGTTTCAGCTGTCCTGACTGTGACGGTTTCAGCTGTCCTGACTGTGATGGTTTCAGCTGTCCTGACTGTGACGGTTTCAGCTGTCCTGACTGTGATGGTTTCAGCTGTCCTGACTGTGATGGTTTCAGCTGTCATGACTGTGACGGTTTCAGCTGTCCTGACTGGTGGGAAGTTTGTTCCCTCATTGTGGACAGAGGACCGAGAATAGCATGCTTCGTTTTGAGGACACCGCAGGAGCTCGGATAGTAGTGGATCTGAGGCGGCCAGAAGATGCAAAGTGCAGGGGTCTTGATGACTCACAGACTACGAGCTAACTCAGGGACTAACTGACTAACTGCAGCTTTGCAATGGACAATTATATCTGTCCCTCTCCTTTGGTTCCTGGACAATGCAGTGGTTTGTCAAGATGTTTTTAGTGAGTGAGATTAACATCTTTCAACTCTTAAATCTCTGGACTACGTCTATCATTCTGCCCCCAGATGTATTACTGGTGATGACATATATTATACCCACCACTGTGTCGTTTACGAAAAGGTTGGATGGCTTTCTCTGGTTGAAAGACATAACTATCATTGGTATTTGTTTATTTTTAAAGCTTTTTTGTAAGCATCCCCCTTACATCACAACACTGTTGGAATGGAATCTTGGAACCTATTCTACACGTTAAACAGACTGATTGACTCAAATGACTGGTCCGGTTCCTCGAGTTTGCTCTGAACTGCTTTTTCCTTTGACGCGTCCAACACACCCTCCTACTGACTCAGAAGCTGAAGGTTCTTCGTTATCTTGCTGCATTTAAAGGTCCCCTGTCTTATAAATGGCCTTTTCCAGTGTTTAGCATTGTTTTCTAGCAATGTGGGGTTGTATCAATGGGGTCTGTGTCTCTAATTCTCATTTTGGCTCATTTTGGCGCATCAGTCCAGTTCAGTTGTCAAGAGATCCTCCCCCACTGAACTAAACCATTCTGAATTTCGCGTACCTCTGACGTAGAAGAATTCTCATCTGCATAACTAACGCCCCCTCTATGGTTGTAGCGCACACTCAACCATTATGTATTGCAGTCTGCAAGAAAATGCGTGGAATTGAAGTTTAACAGTTAGTTAGCATTGGGTTAGCATTTAAAAACGTTATGAGCAAAACGGGCAAGATATGTTGTGCTGTTTCTGACTGCCAAGCAGCGAATACCTCCTTGCATTCATTTCCTGATGATGTCGTGATCCGCCAGCAATGGGCCAAGTTTGTTTTGTTTTTGGAGACCCGCCGAATGTTTGTCCCAACTGCTCGGAGTCGGGACAAATAATGCTGGGATGATTGATGACTTTATAATGCTGGGATGATTTCCAGGATGATTTCCAGGATGTTACTAAAGAAGGGAGATGTACAGAGTAATCGAGAATTCGGGACCCGAAAAGAAAATATCGAATCAGTAAGTACAAATGTCGTAATTAGTCATGATTCACTGTCTGGGTTATATTTATTATGGACAGAAGTTGTCAAATCATTACTCAGCAACTGTCAACTGTCTGCACATGTGTCAATAGTGTATTAAAGTTACTATTTTACTGTAGCGTTTCTGCGTTTTGCGATTTTCCTCTTTCTTATACAGTAGGAAGGGGGAAGAACGTGGGTGTTCCTATGACTTGTATTCAGCTTATAGCTTCGAAACTCCACTTATTTAGTTTTTACAATGTCAAAGCCTTTTAAATATAATCAAAACGTTCCCGCATTTCTGTCCGCTTTATCGTTTTATGACATAAATCTGATAGTGTATGCACGTTCACACAAGGGGGAGTCGGATTCTGGCAGGGAGTCCGAATTCGGCACAACACCGGCTGAGGCATTATTTGTCGCCGAGTTGAGAGCTTCCCAGAGTCCAGACTACAGCTGGGCAATCACCTACAATGGCGATTGCCTAGAGCGAACTATTGAATATTATTATGAAGAGGAAGAGGACAAACGGTGATGATCCATCCATAACATAAGGTGCGTTTTCACCAGATTATGTTGGATTCTAGTATTTTCAAACAGGCTGGATGTAACGTTGGTTGGTGACTGTGACTCAAAGCGCTTTGCGAGTATGGGCGGAGCCCAGCCAAAAACCGCTTGAAATCTTGAAGTGGAAAAATGCTGCTTTAAAAAAAAACGTACAGATGTGTTCCATAGACTCACAGGAATTGTGTAACATTGCCCAAATAGTGAAAGGAATAGCAAAACAGGGGACCTTTAAAAGTATGATCTCTGACCACTGTGTTTCGACTTGTAACTGTCTTAAGTGATTTTTATTGTTGATTCTTATTTGTTGTGCCTATACGTATGAATCTACTGATAATTGTGTCTTGTCCTGTAAGCTCATTGTCGCTGTAAATTAGGGTAACCTCAGTGTCACACAAGTTGAAATAAATGTTTTAAATTAATTGAAATTAAACCCTTACCTAAAGTGAAACTTAACATGGATGTAAACAAAGAGGACAGTGTAAAGGTTCTATGAAGTTCTAAAGGTGTTATGGGGTGGTTATTTCAGCTTGTAGATTAAAGCATGACTATAGAACAAGGGGGGTAGACATAACAACCTTGGTACACGGACATATTGGAATTTGTCTTTGCATATCCCTCTAGCAAAATAACTATAAATATTCACTCCTTTATGGAAGTCATAGCACCGGGCAGCCGGCATCCCATCTGCTGAAGCAGTTACAGTGATTTAAAGGCACAGTCAGTATTATGGCTTCTGCAAGGCGCTAGAAGGGTCATGGACACACTTACTGGAGGTTCCATCACAG
Source organism: Notolepis coatsorum (assembly GCF_963971535.1). NCBI lineage: Eukaryota > Metazoa > Chordata > Actinopteri > Aulopiformes > Paralepididae > Notolepis > Notolepis coatsorum. The sequence continues at coordinate 116,349,633 of NC_140166.1, forward strand.
CCCAGCACAATTCATAACCAGGATCCACTTCCTTGACTGTAAAACTCCACCCAACACAATTCCACAATCCTACTTGCAAATCAGTGTGCTGCTCACGGCTGATATCATCTCGTGAACACAAATAGCCATGTAAAAAATGTTGTGTTCCTTACTGAAACTGAAAAAGATAATAAGATGTGGACTGGACAATAGAAATAAAATATAATATTTTCTATTATCTATTTATAGTTACATACAATTATATATTATATTTTCTAAAATAATATAAGATATTTTGAATGGCATTTTCTGTTTGGAAATTGGGAGAGAGAGAGAGAGATGGGGAGGACATGCAGCACATGTCATGGGCCAGATTCTAACCCAGGACGCTGCGGTTACGCTGAGCGTATATATGTGGTGCGCCACTGGGAAGCCTCTACGATGCTACGTTTCTGATGCTAGCTCTCCAACACTAGCTTTCTGCCACTAGCCTTCTGATGCTAGCTTTCTGATGCTAGCTCTCCAACACTAGCTTTCTGCCACTAGCTTTCTGATGCTAGCTCTCCAACACTAGTTTTCTGCCGCTAGCTTTCTGACACTACAGTAGCTCTCTGCCACTAGCTTTCTGCCACTAGCTTTCTGCTACTAGCTTTCTGACACTAGCTTTCTGATGCTAGCTCTCCAACACTAGTTTTCTGCTGCTAGCTTTCTGACACTACAGTAGCTCTCTGCCACTAGCTTTCTGCCACTAGCTTTCTGCTACTAGCTTTCTGATGCTAGCTCTCCAACACTAGCTTTCTGCCACTAGATTTCTGATGCTAGCTCTCCAACACTAGCTTTCTGCCACTAGCTTTCTGCTACTAGCTCTCCAACACTAGCTTTCAGCCGCTAGCTTTCTGCCGCTAGATTAATGACACTAGCTCTCTGACACTAGCTCTCTGACACTAGCTTTCTGCCACTAGCTCTCCAACACTAGCTCTCTGACACTAGCTTTCTGCCACTAGATTTCTGCCACTAGCTCTCCAACACTAGCTCTCTGACACTAGCTCTCTGACACTAGCTTTCTGCCACTAGCTTTCTGCCACTAGCTCTCCAACACTAGCTCTCTGACACTAGCTTTCTGCCACTAGCTCTCCAACACTAGCTCTCTGACACTAGCTTTCTGATGCTAGCTCTCCAACACCAGTTTTCTGCCGCTAGCTTTCTGACACTACAGTAGCTCTCTGCCACTAGCTTTCTGCTACTAGCTCTCCAACACTAGCTTTCTGCCGCTAGCTTTCTGCCGCTAGATTAATGACACTAGCTCTCTGACACTAGCTCTCTGACACTAGCTTTCTGCCACTAGCTCTCTGACACTAGCTTTCTGCCACTAGCTCTCCAACACTAGCTCTCTGACACTAGCTTTCTGCCACTAGCTTTCTGCCACTAGCTATCCAACACTAGCTCTCTGACACTAGCTTTCTGCCACTAGCTATCCAACACTAGCTCTCTGACACTAGCTTTCTGCCACTAGCTTTCTACCACTAGCTCTCCAATACTAGCTCTCTGACACTAGCTTTCCGATGCTAGCATTCTGACGCTAGCATTCTGATGGGGATCATCCCTATGTTCCCCGGGTCCTATGTTCCCCGGGAATTTTTATAAATTTGTATTATTTTATTAATTATTAATGTCCGCCTTGTTTCGAACGGTTAAGCTTAGGCCCTCGTTCAAACTGGTTAAGGTTAGAGTTTGGAATCAGGGCTGGTGGTCTAAAATTTTCAATCTATCAATCTATCAATCAATCAAAGCGGGGAACATAGAACCCGGGGAACATAGGACCCGGGGAGCATAGACATGCTCCCTTCTGATGCTAGCTTTCTGATGCTAGCTTTCCTATTTTATTAAAAAAAATTCATTTTCAATTATCCTTTGATGCATTTGTTCAGTTTGCATGAGACAAAATACTGATGGCTCCTTTAACCTTTGGCTCTGATAAATAGGATAAGTATCTAAGCATTTTTTAAGTGAAATCAGTATACCGTTCTTCTGCTGTTGCAACGCAGGACATTTAGGAACAACAACCACAGGTCCTTCCCACATACTCCATAGGCTGCAAGGACACACATATGACCCGTCCAGATATACTTCATCCTGTATGAGGGAGAGTGAGAGAGAGAGAGAGAGAGAGAGAGAGAGAGATGAGAGAGAGAGAGAGAGAGAGAGAGAGAGAGAAGAGAGAGAGAGAGAGAGAGAGAGAGAGAGAGAGAGAGAGAGAGAGAGAGAAGAGAGAGAGAGAGTTTTGAATTTGAAAAATATATGCATTTTACATATGAAAATTATATGTGCAACCAGACAGAAACAAAGACAAAAAAAACATTACAAACCAGACAGCAACGTTTTAAAAACCAAGTGACAACATTCCTTCCTCCTCAAGTGTGCATAACACACCATTAACGCCCCAAACCCCTCACAAACCCTGTCGCGTTGACTTTGGTCTATTTACAGTATGTGCTGAGACACACCCCTTTTGACTTTTTGGTCAATATCTTCCAAACACAATTATTAGAAAACAACACGTCATATAAAAAAGATTGTTCCAGTAAGTTTAGGAGGATATTTAAGTTTTTCTGACTATATGGGTCATTGGGGCAGATTTGTAGAGTGGGACTAGCTGTATTCATGCAGGTTTTGTGTATATCCGAACTATGTGTAGGAGTTATGACCGTTCAACGTTCAACACTGTGACCGTTAACCTCTCCATTTGCATGTTCTTGGTATCTAGGGACATCTATGAACCTAAGTGTATTCCCAGTGTCAGAAATGTTGCGTCTGTTACTATGCTTGAGTAAATTGTAATGAACCAAAGGAGAATATCAATTATTATTTTCCCATATTTGATGGTGAATAACACCATGCAAAACATTGACCAAAAGTGGAAAATTGCCACTGAGCTCATTCAGCACCAAGTCATACATCTATGGATCCGCCCCCAAATCTCCTCTTTCCAATGGCAGCGTTACATCTGGATTTAGTACCACCAGACACCTGTTGCAGGGCAGCAAAGACTGTGAATGAAATCTCCTGCAAGTACAGTTACTTTTGTATAATGCCCATAGTTTTTTTTCTAGACGTAAAGAAACAATATATGTTTTATTTTATGGCTATAGCATTGAGGTTTGTTTGATCCGTGAGATATAATCACAATTTTCACGTCAATATTTGTAAATGAAAAATGGTTGGACTAGGTTTGTGTGCGGCTGGTGTGAGCTGGGTAATGTAGTTTTATGAAACGTCCCTTGAAAGCCCTGGGTCTCCTCTTTCTTAGGATTACAACGATTTCATGACCGCATCATGTCCTTGCGTCTAAATCTATTAGCTCATATTTCACTAATAACCCTAAAAAATCATTGGTAAACAAATGCAGTGTTGAAAATATACACTTTGACTGTTGTATTGATAGGGTTAGGGTCTTTACTCTTGGCTACATTTGAAAAAGAAACGCAACATCACTTAATACGGACTGTATTGATCTATTTGTGAGGTGAAATAAATCTCAGCCCGGGTACCGATCGGGCATAAGAGGTTAATTATAGCGCCCCCCATTAGGCCAATTGAGGTAATATTACAAGAATCACGGCCGTGGCATGCTATCAGCCTATGTGGCAAGTTTCATCCATCATGTAGCTGTCGAGCTATGCTGCACACACACACACTTTTTTTGTATATTTATACAGTATTATATACTGCATTACATTTCAATGCTACTCGACCATAATTGTTCTGCTGATACTATACTAACGTTATTGCTTAGTGTAGTATTCTATTTTAATTGATGCCTTATTTTATTCTATTCTATTTTAAATAAATGTCATTGTTGCTGTATAAGTCAAGGGACCAAAAACACAAAAGAATGTCCCTCTCCTGCAGAGACAGACCGAATAAACATTTTTCCATAACGTTTCATCAAGAAAGTCAGTATCCTCCTCTAGTGTGTAATCACCAGCTTGTAACAGTGGAAACAGTTGTTATGATATATAAAACATATTTGAACTGAGTTGAAATTAAGTCAAAGAGGGCGAGAGAGAGATAGAGAGAGAGAGAGATAGAGAGAGAGAGAGATAGAGAGAGAGAGAGAGAGAGAGAGAGAGAGAGAGAGAGAGAGAGAGAGAGAGAGAGAGAGAGAGAGAGAGAGAGAGTGCGTGAGAGAGAGAGAGGGAGAGAGAGAGAGAGAGAGAGAGAGAGAGAGAGAGAGAGAGAGAGAGGTGTTAACAGTCCAGGAGAGAGGTTGTGTTCCTAGGAGTTCCTAGAACCTCCTAATTTTAGGCTGAAAACTGGAAAAAAAAACTGGAGAAAAAGAAAAAAGACACTCAACTGGAATAAACCCGGACATCCCTACAAGGAACTAAAGAGGATTATACCAATTTCTAGTGGAACAGTGCTTTGTTGGAGTCATAAAGAAGTAAATATCACTGGACTGAGAGGTCTACATCACAAACCAAAACCTGGATATCTCTACAAGGAGACACAAAAAAAACAATACCAACTTCTAGTGGACTTAGGCTTTGTTGGAGTCATAACAGAGTCATAACAGAGTAAGTACTATAAGAGGCCTACCAAAAACTGAATAATACTGACATTTTAGTTAGACATTTTAGCTAAAACATCTACAATTATAAACTGGATAGAAATCTTGGTTTGAACCAGACACCTTGGCAGACAACCAGGAGGTGTGAAGCTCTTGAACTCTTGGAACAATGGAAACAGGGCCACACAGCCCCCCTGATTCAAATGCAAATGCTAATGCAGATCAAACACATTCAAAGCTCCCTGCAGTCCCCTACCCAGAGGGTACAAAGGGCACAGATAAGAAACATTTCAAGGAAGAATTCTTAATAGCAAATCCAGACACACTTTTTGCAGACCGGGAAAGCTCTGGACGCATATCCAACCTAATTTTCCACACTGAAAACGTCACGGCATGGCAAGTTGCAACACTAGACCACCATCCCACTGCAACAAAAAGGGGAAATAAGTCCTCACGTACACTGGAGATAGAGACAGATGAGAACCAAATGGTTGTACACTTCTACAATACAGGAACAGTAATGGTCCAGGGCAACATAACCCCCTTTGTAAAAAACGTCTCCAAAATCAAAGAGACTGCACTAAAGACAACCATCTCCAGTGAAAACACCCCCAGTGAAGACCCACCCACAACAGACCATTGCTGCTTCACCGAGGTGAAACAGATGAAGGAGATGTTTTCAAAGATAGAATGCAAGCAAGTGGAAATGGAGCAAAAAATTACAGCCCCCCCCCCCACCCAACACAGAGCAAAAGGACTCCCTGCCTGCTCTCTGGACCTTGGTGAGAACACTCACGGACAGGATAGAAGAGGTGTTGAAACAGAACAATGCACTCAAAGAAGAGATGCAAACAGCCAAATCGGAGTCGGCAGAAATGCGGACATCCATGGGTAAAGTGGAAGAGGTGTCGAAAGACATCAATCTAATCAGGCAGGAAATGCAAAACCTCAAAGAGACGTCAACAGCCATACCAGCTCTGACCACCGAACAGCCCCATAAAACAGAGACAGTAATTCAAGATGAAGATGAGGACAACCAACAACAAACAACATCAACAGACACTCAAGACACCCCATGTCCAACATCACCCACCAGACCTCAAGAAGGTCCACAAATTGTACTCCTCATGGACTCAAACGGGAGATATGTAGAGGAAGGAAAACTCTTCCCAAACCACAGAGTTATGAAACTAAAGTGCCAGAATACCTATCGGGCTGTAGAACTACTGCAAGAAGACAACCTGGGATCCCCCAGCCACATCATAATACACACAGGCACAAACAACTTGAGAACGCAGACAAGGGAGGAGGTGACCAAATCTGTCATGGAAGTAGTCAAAAAAGCCACGTCAACATTTCCCAGTGCAAAAGTAGTAATCTCTGCACTGCTACCCAGATGGGATTACCACACAGACTACATACAAAGTATTAATGCACAGATCTCCAGAAACTGTGCAATGAAGAAAAACGTCTACATGGCAGCTCACCCCACCATAGACCTGGACAGCCTGCATGACGATGTTCACATCCTCAAAAGAGCAGTCCCTAACTTCGCAAAGACCCTGAAAGACGTCGCACTAAACCGTAGCCCTACCACATCCTACAAGAGCAACAGAGGGATGAACACCCCACCCAGAGCCACGCCCAGAAGACCTTTTGCACCTAGAGAACAACAGGCTACAACCAGAGACCACCCTGCACCCCAGGCCAGGTCCACGCCCGACCTGCAAAGAATGCATCACACATATGCACAGGCCGCCCAATTTCGACCTGCCCCCCTCCTGCAGACCCCCCCCCCCCCCCCCCCCAGTAAATGCATATCCTGCCAACCCCACAACACACATACACACAGCACATGCCACCACCAACCCCATACCACACAAATGTACAGGTCAACCCCACGACCGACAGATCTCCACCCGGGGAGCTGACCGTGCATCAGATGATCAGCAAGATCTTCTCATTTGTGGTCCAGGACAAAACCACTGGAATATAACACTGTAATAATGGAATACAAATCTTTTACCATTTCAAGCTGGAATATACAAGGTCTGAGGTCAACTGCCCTTGGAACAAAGAGCAGAAACCCAGACTTTACCACAGAAATGTCAAACACAGACATCATGGTCCTACAAGAGACATGGCACAGAGGAAACAGTCCTAATGGCTGTCCTGCAAACTACAGAGAGCTGCTGGTACCATCCACCAAGCTAACAGGGGTCAAACAGGGGAGAGACTCTGGAGGCATGCTAATATGGTACAAATCAGAACTAACCCACTCCATAAAGCTAATCAAAACCGGAGTTTTTTTCATCTGGTTAAAAATAAATAAGGAACTTACATCAACCGAGAAAGATATCTACCTGTGTGCCACCTACATCCCCCCAATTGAATCCCCATACTACAAGGAAGACATGTTCCTAATCCTACAAGACGAAGAAAGCGAGGAAAAATAAAATAAAAAAATATGCATGACAAATGGTATGATAACGATTGTAAAAATCTCAGGAAGAAATGAAGGAACCTATCAAACCAAAAACACAGAGACCCAGACAACCAGAACACACGTCTCCAATACAGTGAAACACTGAAACATTACAAAAACACAATCAGAAAAAAAAGAGACCAACATGTTAGAAACCAGCTACAAGATATAGAGGAATCTATAAAAACAAACAACTTCTGGGAAAACTGGAACAAAATAAACAAAGTACACCACGAGGAGCTACCCATCCAAAATGGAGATGTATGGGTAAACCACTTCTCCAATCTCTTTAGCCCAATACAAAAAAATGAACAACAAAAACACATACAAGATAAACTACAAAGCCTGGAGTCAACCATAAAAGACTACCAGAACCCGCTAGACTCCCCAATTACACTACAAGAACTACAGGACAAAATAAAATCACTTAAAACCAAGAAGGCCTGCGGAGCGGATGGTATCCTAAATGAAATGATCATATTCACATACTCAAAATTCCAATTGGCTATACTAAAACTCCTTAACATTGTCCTTAGCTCCGGGATCTTCCCCAATATCTGGAACCAAGGACTCATAACACCGCTCCACAAAAAGGGAGACAAATATGACCCAAACAATTACCGTGGGATCTGTGTCAACAGCAACCTTGGAAAAATCCTCTGTATGATCATTAACCACAGACTCACACATTTCCTCACAAACAACAATACCTTGAGCAAATCACAGATTGGCTTCCTACCAAATCACCGTACAACAGACCACATTCTCACCCTCAG
>NC_140166.1:116362439-116484939 GCF_963971535.1 Notolepis coatsorum
AACCATTGGCGACGAAACCCGACTTTTCTCGGGTTTGACGGGCAAAGAGTTAACAATCGCCCCCAAAAGTGGGGATTTTAGTTTTCGTTTTTTGAGGACTGCATACTTTTTTTGCAAACCAAAATATTATACTTTATACTTATAGCACATGCATGAGCCTGGTCTCTTTTGAAAGATGACATTCTGATACAATAAAGAAAATTCACTTTTAGTGCTAATGAAATAGAGTAACATAGGTCTGAACTTGAGTTGTAGAAAAACGTGCTCACGTTTTTCTGTAGTAGTTAGTAGTCCAGAAGTAGTATTTCCAAAACAATTGGTATGGCATGCTGGGTCCATACCATGAAGTCTTGTGTAGTACATGTCCAAATCTCATTAAAAATCCGTTCAGAAATGAGTGATTAGAAGCGTTTTTTGTAAAGAGTGAGAGAGCTCAGAAAACTATTTTCTCATAGACTTCAATGCATTCGACGGAGAATTCTCTTCCTGATTTGTCTCGTTACTTTTCACCTAGATCCCTGATTCGCTCACTCCCTACTCATTGGTTACAACCATGTCCAATAATTTTCGAGATCGCCAAATGATTGACTGAAGTAGAGGCTCGAGAGTCGAGAGTGGTATTTGAAAAAATTTAAAGTCTACCGTGTACTTCGGTGCACGCCTCACATATCGGCATGTAACTCGAGTTATATATATATTGTATGAAAAAATATGCACACCCGAACCACTAGAGGTCGCCAAAGTGCCGGTGGGCAAGTCGTCCTCAAGAGGGCCCACATGTGGGCCGTTGCATGCTAATAGGTGCTTGAAACAAGTAAAATAATATACCAGTGCAGTAAGAAAATATGGCTTGGCAATATTTATTAAAAAGGGTTCTCTCTCCTGATTGGATAAAGTGGGAAGGGATACCAGAAAATAAATTATGTTTACTGCAGAGCGAAGGGACTGGGAGACCCATGTTAATGACCACACATTCTATATCAGTGATGGCTGTCAGAATGTAGAGCTTATTTGAACAAATAAATACAGCTTAGAGCACCTTTAACAAAAATACTGTTCCGACATTCTGTCCTTGGTCTCATATCAAATGGTACCTCAAAAGAATGAATAACAACGCTGACAAAACAACGCCTGAGGCCAAAATATGACACATCGTAACAAATGGTATCAAAAGATATGCTCAATCACAGAATAAATCTGTGTCTGGATTTAAATCTAATTTATCTGGCTGGATGAAAGTAATGTACTGGATACGTGTGCAATTAATATGTGACCTACAATGCACGACCTGCAGTAGTCAAAGCAATGTAGTGAATTAACTCTCTCGCTGTTCTTGTTCAATGTAATCTTTGGACCCAGAGACAAAAACGTCCTTGATTGCCTCTGATGATGAATAACCCTAAAAGAACATATTTGTTCCTGGAAATGTGGGAAAGAAATCAGTGTTCTGTTTTCTGAAAATTATTCCAAGGCAGTGAATGCTTTGAGGACATTGGTTATATTAATGCTACTTTTAAGTTATCCTCCAGGTGTATTTGAACCCTTAAATATGTTTCTATATTGAATATCAATTTGTATAAATATGTAAACTAGTGAAAATGGCTCAGCAGCATCTCTACACCTTTACCCTCATTGAGATGCAAGGATCCTTTCATATGCTAATTGTAAACAAGCAACCATTGATATTTAACTGCTTTGACTGCAACTTGTTCCTGTTTGCGGACGACTCAGCCCTGCTGGTCTCTGACAAGAACAAGTTACAGGTTGAAAAGGCCCTCAGCTCGGAACTAGGCAAAATCTGCATATGGCTCGCCGACAACAAACTATCATTACACATGGGCAAAACAGAGTCCATTCTCTTCGGTTCAAATAACAAACTCAGCAAGACCGACGGCTTCTCGGTTACAGTGGGTGACAATATTATCACAAGGAAAGATGAAATTACCTACCTGGGTTCCATCCTAGAGGCTAATCTTTCCTGTGACAAAATGGCATCCAATGTAATAAAAAAAGTCAACCAACGAACGCGATTCTTGTACCGGATCTCCTCTCTGGTAAACAAGAATACCCTGAAGACTCTAGCAGGAGCACTCATTCAAGGGTACTACGACTATGCTTGCACCTCATGGTACCAAAGCACCTCAAAGGCACTAAAAAACAAATTACAAACATCTCAAAACAAGCTAGTCAGACTACTACTTGACCTGACTCCTAGAACCCACCTCACCCCTGCCCACTTTGACAACCTAGGATGGCTTAGAGTAGACGACAGAGTACAGCAACTTGCAATGGGCCTGGTCTACAAGATACACTACGCGACAAAGGTACCCATGTACATGTCAAAATACTTCCCAAAGGTCAGTGAATACCACAATCACAACACCAGAGGGAGCTCCACAAATCATGTAAAACCCAGATTCGGCTCAAACAAGGGACTAAACACGTTTCGCAATTATGCCACATCAATGTGGAACGCCCTACCTAAAGCTGTAAAGGAATGTGAATCACTACCCACTTTCAAAAACACTCTCAAAAAACACCTACGTGAGACTGCAATTCGAAACTGGCCCCTACAAATGTCCTAATCTAGTTGTACAGTAAATGACCAAGTAAGGCTTTGTCAATATTCCAATGTACAGTGTAAAATGTGTGTGTGTCCCCTACCCAACCCCCCCCCCCCAACCTCCAATGTACAGCCCTCACCCAACCCACCCAACCCCACCCCACCCAACCAACCTCCTCCAATGTACAGTTTCTACGCCAAATGTATATACACTCCTTTTCTGGACACTTTTGTATCACAAACAGTACTGTATTTGCAAATCTGATATGTCATAAATGTATAGATGTAGCAGTACTGTCTATCTGTATGTCATGTATGTCATATATGTTATGATGAATTGAAAATGGGGGACCCTGATGTAAACAAGACGAAAGTCTTTCTCTGGTCTGCATCCCCTTAACAATTGTATGTATTGAGCTGTACTGTACTGTACCCATTCTGCAATCTGTTAATACACTTTTCAATCAATCAATCAATGTAGTGAGTTGATATCATTGTGACAGTGAAATATCTGATTGTGTGTTAAATAATCCATTGGAATCAGTTTCAGAAAAGTTAGGGTAAATGGTAAATGGATGGTAAATTGACTACATTTATATAGCAGCTTGTATCCAAAGTGCTTTACAACTTATGCCTCACATTCACTCACACATTCACACACCGATGGCAGAGGCAACCATGCAAGGTGCCGGGGTTAAGTGTCTTGCTCATGGGAATCTAACCAGGATCCTTCCGATTACCAGACATCCGCTCTACCTCCTGAGCCACTGTCGCCCCTTTTCTGGGACATTGAATTAATCCTCACACATGGTGCAAGAGAAGATAGATTGTGTGTGTGTGTGTGTGTGTGTGTGTGTGTGTGTGTGTGTGTGTGTGTGTGTGTGTGTGTGTGTGTGTGTGTGTGTGTGTGTGTGTGTGTGTGTGTGTGTGTGTGTGTGTGTGTGTGTGTGTGTGTGTGTGTGTGTGTGTGTGTGTGTGTGTGTGTGTGTGTGTGTGTGTGTGTGTGTGTGTGTGTGTGTGTGTGTGTGTGTGTGTGTGTGTGTGTGTGTGTGTGTGTGTGTGTGTGTGTGTGTGTGGCATACCAACTCCTTAACCACTCCACGGTTGATCAAATGACCCATTTGAGCTCCTAAGTGGTATCTTCAAGCCTCTGCATTTTGGTTAAAAGGACATTTGAGACCCGCGCACACTCACATTTCATCATTTAGCAACATGCCACTCATGACTTCTGCTTAAGCAACGTTCTTTCCCAGACTTGGAGTGGTGTTGCTAGGTTACATTGCTGAAACATCGCTAGTTGTGGCTCAGGGACTGTAGGATGGGTACTTGGTGCTGATCGAGACTGATAGAGACTCAAAGAGGCTGATGGAGGCTGATATAAACTGATAGGATGATGATGGAGACTGATAAAGATTGATATAGGATGATAGAGACTGATAAAGGATGATAGAGACTGATAGAGACTGATGGAGATTTAGGGCGCTTTCACATATAGTTTTGGCGGACTCGGTGCGATTCGGGAGGTGAAGTTGCAACATTGTTGCATTCTTCATTTGGTTCGGTCTGCATTCACATTGCAATGTGTCAAGTGCACCAAACTTTCTGAACAATGTCACGCGCTTGAAAAGGGCGCTCGTCTATTGGACACAATAGAGAGTGGAAATGTGTGTGCGTGACTGCGAGCCGTAACGTGTGTGCGCGCGTGTGTGTGTGACTGCGAGCCCTCTGGACTACAAGTTTGCCTGGGTTAATGTTTCCATCTGGTGCAGGGCTAAAGAGCTCTGGCGTGAAGTGAAGAGAGAAACACTGTACTAGACACACAGAAATACAGACTCCAGATCAGCAGAGGCGTCACAATTTTCAGTCGGTGGCGGTGCTGGTGATGCCATCTGATGGGTCTCATCTTCGAAAGACTCAACGATATGTTTCGGGCTGGATGTGGGTCTTGTGCCAAGTATAACGTCCAGCCAGGTCATCATACCAAGGGAACTTGTCTTTCTCGTCCCCCGAACTCCTACTTTTTCGAAGCAAGTCACAGACTTTAAATAGGCTAATTGTTTTTTCAGCCTGTTATTCGTTTTAACTTCTTTAATTCACATCTCCCTAGTCTGCAACAACGCAACTGCAAGCCAATGCTCCGAGTCACACCCACATATTTGTAATTGTTAGGCTATTTGAATCCACCATTTAGGGCTAACGGTGTATTCAAATAGCCTAACAAATCAAATGTAATATGTCTCGGAACATTAGCCCGCAGCCGCGCCACCACAAATCAAAGAAACGTGAATCCAAGAAGCCAAAACGAAGTTTAGCCTATTCAATAGTTTTAGAAGGCTATAGCCAAAGTTGCCTTTTACGCACCGCTAGCCTATATTTTACGCACTGTGTTTAGCCTATTAAATAGTCTAATTGTTTTTTCAGCCTGTTATTCGTTTTAACTTTCAGCCTGTTAATAAATATGTGTCGTTAATTCAGTATTTAACTTCTTGAATTCATATTTATTTAGGCTATGATAATTAAAAACAGAAATGTTATGGACATCTAATTTAATTCTCTGCTTATTTATTAATATATTGCTGACGCAGTTTTTTTTATTTCAACGTGGCATTGATCCATTGTTATATTGAAGCCCATTACCACCATCCTCTCGCTAAACAACTTGTACGCCGCGTTATTTTTATGAGTGCCCACAAGTAGCTGTTTAATTTGGTCTTCTGCCCATATTTCTATCAGGGCTTTCACCTCGTCATTCGCCCACGTCTGTCCACGAGACATGTTTACCGCGTGCTTGTTTTGCAGTGAATGCGCGCCGCGGTGTTTGTTTTGTTTCCTTCTACCCAAGATGCACAGTTTATCAGGTCACTTCCTATATTTGGTCTTGCGTTTGGTCCGATGAAGCGAACCGAGACCTACGTTTGCAGGCGGACCAGAGTTTGCGTGTTTGGTCCGCACCAGAGTTCGACTGAGCATTCACACCACCCCCAAAAAAGCGGACTATCCGAGGAAACGAACTCTGGTCCGATAGTCCGGACCAAACAGCTCTGGTGTGAAAGCACCCTTATAGAGAAGGAGATATACTGATAGAGGATTATATAGACTGATAGCGGATGATCTAGGATGATAGAGACTGATGGAGGCTGATATAGGCTGATATAGATTGATAGAGAAGGATATACTGATAGAGGATGATACAGACTGATAGAGACTGATGTATGCTGATAGATGATGATATAGACTGATATATACTGATGTAGGCTGATAGAGGCTAATAGAGATTGATAGAGAAGGATATACTGATAGAGGATGATATATTATAGACTGATAGAGACTGATGTAGGCTGATATAGGAGGATATAGACCAGGGGTGGGCAGTTATTTTTCCCAGGGGGCCAAATGAGCAACTGAAAATATTTTGGAGGGCCGGGCCAAAATTCCGAACTCAATTATGCATCATATATTTTATTTCTATATAAAAAGCAGTAAATGGCATTGTTTTGACTGCTGGTAAGAGGTTATAGCTTTCAAAAATATAATTTATTCAAATAGAATTTCCAAAATGATAAATAATAATAATGATAAACAAAATGTGAAACATTTAACTCATTTTCAGTCACATTAATAACAAAGGGCATTTTGAGTTTCATATACTATTGAAACAAGGATTTTCTTAGATTTCTAAAGACATCACATCATCTTTGTAGCTAAAATAAACAAGACATGTCACTGAACTGTGTAACTGTGTAAAGAAAAGTGTCCCAGTTTTGTAGCCTTTTTGAGTTTACATTTAATGTTTTCAGAACTGTGCAAAATAAAAAGATCATGTGTCCCATTTCACTTACATTTACATTTAGTCATTTAGCTGACGCTTTTATCCAAAGCGACTTACAAGTTCTGTACGACAAGTATTATGGTTTGTAACCGACCCCAATCGCACAACACAAGACAGGTATGAGAGTAAGCCAAGAACTGGGCATTTATTGTATACAACAGAAAATGGCACTGTCCCTTTAAGGGAGAACACAAATGCAGGAAAACATGAACTTGGGAAAATAGGCACAGTGCCTTTAAGAGGCGAGCTGGCTAAGGGGAAGGCTAAGGGAAGGCTAACGGACTGGGCCAGGGCAAGGGACAAGGCAGGAACAGGGAGGACTAGGAGGACTGGACAGGGAGGACTAGGAGGACTAGAAGGACTGGACAGGGAGGACTAGGAGGACTAGAGAGGGGAAACAGGGACAGAGGCCCGCGGAGGCGGGCTGGGGACAGGGAGGACTAGGAGGACTAGAAGGACAGGACCGGGAGGACTAGGAGGACTAGAGAGGGGAACAGGGACAGAGGCCCGCGGAGGCGGGCTGGGGACAGGGAGGACTAGGAGGACTAGAAGGACAGGACCGGGAGGACTAGGAGGACTAGAGAGGGGAAACAGGGACAGAGGCCCGCGGAGGCGGGCTGGGGACAGGGACAGAGAGAAAACAGAGTCAAAGCCTTGGACAGGGCGAGGGCTGGAGCTGCTTACAGGGAGGAGTAGGAGGGCGCAGGCTAGACGTCTGGAGGAGAGCGCATCTGGCGCGGAGGTCTGAGTGGTGCGCGTCTGCTTGGAGTACGCGCCGGTACGGAGGGCGCATCTGGCGCGGAGGTCTGAGTGGTGCGCGTCTGCTTGGAGTACGCGCCGGTACGGAGGGCGCATCTGGCGCGGAGGTCTGAGTGGTGCACGTCTGCTTGGAGTACGCGCCGGTACGGAGGGCGCATCTGGCACGGAGGTCTGAGTGCGCGTCTGGATGCGCGTCTGGAGTGAAGAGCGCGTCTGGCGCGGAGTCTGGATGCGCGTCTGGATGCGCGTCTGGAGTGAAGAGCGCGTCTGGCTCGGAGGTCTGGATGCGCGTCTGGATGCGCGTCTAGAGTGAAGAGCGCGTCTGCTGCGCGGAGGTCTGAATGCGCGTCTGGATGCGCGTCTGGAGTGAAGAGCGCGTCTGCTGCGCGGAGGTCTGGATGCGCGTCTGGATGCGCGTCTGGAGTGAAGAGCGCGCCTGGCGCGGAGTCTGGATGCGCGTCTGGAGTGAAGAGCGCGTCTGGCTCGGAGGTCTGGATGCGCATCTGGATGCACGTCTGGAGTGAAGAGCGCGTCTGGCTCGGAGGTCTGGATGCGCGTCTGGATGCGCGTCTGGAGTGAAGAGCGCGTCTGCTGCGCGGAGGTCTGGATGCGCGTCTGGATGCGCGTCTGGAGTGAAGAGCGCGTCTGCTGCGCGGAGGTCTGGATGCGCGTCTGGATGCGCGTCTGGAGTGAAGAGCGCGTCTGCTGCACGGAGGTCTGAAGTGGAACACTGGAATACCTCCCGTAGAGGATTAGAGAGCGTAGTACAATGTCTCCCTCCAGGCAAACGGCGACAGGTGGCCAAAGCTTGCACCTCGTCTCACGCCGGAGATAAAACAGCATACAGACAGAAACAGAAACTCCCGTAGGAGCCTACAGACAGAAAACCTCCCGAAGGAGCTTGGTGATAGAGATATGATACGGAACGACCCGACAAGGCCAGAGGAGAAGAGCGAGGTACTTAAAGCCCACAAGGGCGCTAATTAGAATACACATCAGGTGCGTGATGGTAATTGAATACTCGAACTAGAAGTGTGTGTTCGGCACCGGACCAATCAAACACATAATGACAGGTAGTCCAAGGGTGTGGCTGCTGAAGAGCAAACAAGAGTAAACGAACGCGAGGGTGGGGGCTAGTGAGGTGAGGAGACAGGGAATTAAAGGTCAAGGGAAAGGCGAACCTCACAGTACTCCCCCCTCCACGGGAGCCACCGGGCGACCCAAAAACACAGACAGAGGGGCAGGGGAAAAAACAAGGCAACAAAACCTAAAGTACTGGGCCATGCTAGCAGGGGAAGCTACAACAAAAGTGGGGCTAGCAAGGAACAGGGTAGCTGAGGGGTAACCAGGGTAGCAGAGGGGTAACTAGAGGAGCTGAGGGGTAACTAGAGGAGCTGAGGGGTAACCAGAGGAGCTGAGGGGTAACCATGGTAGCTGAGGGGTAACTAGAGGAGCTGAGGGGTAACTAAAGGAGCTGAGGGGTAACCAGAGGAGCTGAGGGGTAACTAGAGGAGCTGAGGGGTAACTAGAGGAGCTGAGGGGTAACCAGAGGAGCTGAGGGGTAACCAGAGGAGCCGAGGGGTAACAGCCAGGGCACAGATAGCTACAGGGCCTATGCTAGCTGTAATGCCACGTTAACATAGAGGCTGCGCTGGCTGCCGGAGCCAGGCTAGCAGACAGGGCTGGAACAGGGGCACTGGAGAGGGGAACAGGGAAGGGGCTAGCAGAGGGAAAGGGTAGCTGCCAGGGCACTGATAGCTACAGGGCCTATGCTAGCTGTACTGCTACATTAACATAGAGGCTGCGCTAGCTGCCGGAGCTAGGCTAGCAGACAGGGCTGGAACAGGGGCACTGGAGAGGGGAACAGGGAAGGGGCTAGCAGAGGGAAAGGGTAGCTGCCAGGGCACTGATAGCTACAGGGCCTATGCTAGCTGTACTGCTACATTAACATAGAGGCTGCGCTAGCTGCCGGAGCTAGGCTGGCAGACAGGGCTGGACCAGCATGAGAGAACAAGCTAGCTGGAAGGACAGTCCTAGCTGTGGGGAAAACTGACCTTGCTAGCCGAAAGGGCAGTCCTAGCAGTGGGAAAACCGACCTTGCTAGCTGAAAAGGCAGTCCTAGCAGTGGGAAAAACTAACCTTGCTAGCTGAAGGGGCAGTCCTAGCAGTGGGGCAAACTGACCTTGCTAGCTGAAAGGGCAGTCCTAGCAGTGGGAGAAAACTGACCTTGCTAGCTGAAAGGGCAGTCCTAGCAGTGGGAAAACTGACCTTGCTAGCTGAAAGGGCAGTCCTAGCAGTGGGAAAAAACTGACCTTGCTAGCTGAAGGGGCAGTCCTAGCAGTGGGAGAAAACTGACCTTGCTAGCTGAAGGGGCAGTCCTAGCAGTGGGGCAAACTGACCTTGCTAGCTGAAGGGGCAGTCCTAGCAGTGGGAGCAAACTGACCTTGCTAGCTGAAAGGGCAGTCCTAGCAGTGGGAAAACTGACCTTGCTAGCTGAAGGGGCAGTCCTAGCAGTGGGAGCAAACTGACCTTGCTAGCTGAAAGGGCAGTCCTAGCAGTGGGAGAAAACTGACCGTGCTAGCTGAAAGGGCAGTCCTAGCAGTGGGAAAAAACTACACACAAAGTGGAGGCCATGCAGAGGGACCGGGTTAGCTGCCTGGGCATGGCTAGCTACAGGGCCTATGCTAGCTGCAAGGGCTGCATTAACATAGAGGCTGTGCTAACAGCCGGGGCTAAGCTAGCAGACTGGGGCCATGCAGAGGGACTGGGTTAGCTGCCTGGGCATGGCTAGCTACATGGCCTATACCAGCAGCAAGGCTGCATTAACATAGAGGCTGTGCTAGCAGCCGGGGCTAAGCTAGCAGACTGGGGCCATGCTGGTAGTAGAGGCCTAACAAGCTGCAGGGGAGCTAACAGGGCTAACAGGGAAGCTAACAGGGCTAACAGGAAAGACTAACAGGCTAAACAGGGGAGCTAACAGGGGAGACTAACAAGCTAACAGGGGAGCTAACAGGGCTAACAGGGAAGCTAACAGGACTAACAGGGGAGCTAACAGGGAAGCTAACAGGGAAGCTAACATGGGAGTCAACAGGCTAACAGGGGAACTAGAGGGAACAAAAAAAAAAGGCAAACTCAACATACACCGTCCGTGCTGGCTGGGGTCGTCGACGGTCGGGTCGTACTGTTATGGTTTGTAACCGACCCCAATCACACAAGACAGGTATGAGAGTAAGCCAAGAACTGGGCATTTATTGTATACAACAGAAAATGGCACTGTCCCTTTAAGAGAGAACACAAATGCAGGAAAACATGAACTTGGGAAAATAGGCACAGTGCCTTTAAGAGGCGAGCTGGCTAAGGGGAAGGCTAAGGGAAGGCTAACGGACTGGGCCAGGGCAAGGGACAAGGCAGGAACAGGGAGGACTAGGAGGACTGGACAGGGAGGACTAGGAGGACTAGAAGGACAGGGAGGACTAGGAGGACTAGAGAGGGGAAACAGGGACAGAGGCCCGCGGAGGCGGGCTGGGGACAGGGAGGACTAGGAGGACTAGAAGGACAGGACCGGGAGGACTAGGAGGACTAGAGAGGGGAACAGGGACAGAGGCCCGCGGAGGCGGGCTGGGGACAGGGAGGACTAGAAGGACAGGACCGGGAGGACTAGGAGGACTAGAGAGGGGAAACAGGGACAGAGGCCCGCGGAGGCGGGCTGGGGACAGGGACAGAGAGAAAACAGAGTCAAAGCCTTGGACAGGGCGAGGGCTGGAGCTGCTTACAGGGAGGAGTAGGAGGGCGCAGGCTAGACGTCTGGAGGAGAGCGCATCTGGCGCGGAGGTCTGAGTGGTGCGCGTCTGCTTGGAGTACGCGCCGGTACGGAGGGCGCATCTGGCGCGGAGGTCTGAGTGGTGCGCGTCTGCTTGGAGTACGCGCCGGTACGGAGGGCGCATCTGGCGCGGAGGTCTGAGTGGTGCGCGTCTGCTTGGAGTACGCGCCGGTACGGAGGGCGCATCTGGCGCGGAGGTCTGAGTGCGCGTCTGGAGTGAAGAGCGCGTCTGGCGCGGAGTCTGGATGCGCATCTGGAGTGAAGAGCGCGTCTGGCTCGGAGGTCTGGATGCGCGTCTGGATGCGCGTCTGGAGTGAAGAGCGCGTCTGGCTCGGAGGTCTGGATGCGCGTCTGGATGCGCGTCTGGAGTGAAGAGCGCGTCTGCTGCGCGGAGGTCTGGATGCGCGTCTGGATGCGCGTCTGGAGTGAAGAGCGCGTCTGCTGCGCGGAGGTCTGGATGCGCGTCTGGATGCGCGTCTGGAGTGAAGAGCGCGTCTGGCGCGGAGTCTGGATGCGCGTCTGGATGCGCGTCTGGAGTGAAGAGCGCGTCTGGCTCGGAGGTCTGGATGCGCGTCTGGATGCGCGTCTGGAGTGAAGAGCGCGCCTGGCTCGGA
The DNA here is from genome assembly GCF_963971535.1 of Notolepis coatsorum. Taxonomy (NCBI): domain Eukaryota; kingdom Metazoa; phylum Chordata; class Actinopteri; order Aulopiformes; family Paralepididae; genus Notolepis; species Notolepis coatsorum. The sequence continues at coordinate 116,374,025 of NC_140166.1, forward strand.
GGTCTGGATGCGCGTCTGGATGCGCGTCTGGAGTGAAGAGCGCGTCTGCTGCGCGGAGGTCTGGATGCGCGTCTGGATGCGCGTCTGGAGTGAAGAGCGCGTCTGCTGCGCGGAGGTCTGGATGCGCGTCTGGAGTGAAGAGCGCGTCTGCTGCGCGGAGGTCTGAAGTGGAACACTGGAATACCTCCCGTAGAGGATTAGAGAGCGTAGTACAATGTCTCCCTCCAGGCAAACGGCGACAGGTGGCCAAAGCTTGCACCTCATCTCACGCCGGAGATAAAACAGCATACAGACAGAAACAGAAACTCCCGTAGGAGCCTACATACAGAGAACCTCCCGAAGGAGCTTGGTGATAGAGATATGATACGGAACGACCCGACAAGGCCAGAGGGGAAGAGCGAGGTACTTAAAGCCCACAAGGGCGCTAATTAGAATACACATCAGGTGCGTGATGGTAATTGAATACTCGAACTAGAAGTGTGTGTTCGGCACCGGACCAATCAAACACATAATGACAGGTAGTCCAAGGGTGTGGCTGCTGAAGAGCAAACGAGAGTAAACGAACGCGAGGGTGGGGGCTAGTGATGTGAGGAGACAGGGAATTAAAGGTCAAGGGAAAGGCGAACCTCACAACAAGACAGCAAGAAGGGTACAACTCTATCAGCTGAGTAACAATGTTCATCAAGTGTTGCGTGTTACAGTGTAGGTTAGTTTATTAGGACAAGTGCATGACAGTAAGGTTAGTCAGGGTTAGATTTTTTTCTTTTTTCTACTTGTTATATTTCCACATTTTAGTGTTCTTCAGTTCTTTTTTTTACTGTGCAGAAAAAAGAAAAGGATCAAGTGTCCCATTTCACTTGTTATATTCCCACATTTGAGTGTTCTTCAGTTATTTTTTTTCATTCAGTGTGAGAAATCCAGTCTCTTTTGAGCTTTAACAAGTCCATCAAAGTCAGGTTGAATGTCTGAGGTGGAGATGCGAAGCACAGCTGACATGTGAGAGAGGATCTGTACCTGGATTTGGTAAACTTCATGACTGAGAATGTCTGTTCACATATGTATGTGGATCCAAAGAGAACCAACATCTTCTGAGCATGTCTCCCCATGTTTGGAAAGTAGAAGTAGTAGAACTCTAGCAGTGATGCTGACTTAAAGTGCTCTTTCAGTAGTGAATCAGACTGCAGGTCAATGAGTTCAAGCTGAACATCAACACTGCAGGTAAAGGGATAGGAAACCAGCTGCATTTCATCCTCAACCTTTTTAAAATCTGTGCCGGTGATCATCTGATGGTTTGACTTCTTTCAGGGTTTTCATGTGTTCGAGATTGTTGCTGCCTAGTTGCCTTGAATTGCAACTTTGTCATGAAGGCTTTCACATGGCTATGCATTTCATGAGCAAAAATGACCTTGCCCTGCAGTTGTGTGCTCAGTAGGGATGGGTACCGTTCACCCAACGGTACCTTTTCTGTACTTTAGTCTCTAAAAATGTAATCTACCTACCTCAGTTGTGAAAAAAATATCCAAACTTCAAATAACCACACTTTTGACCGTTTTTGGCTTGCCATTGCCCCGACTGCTTTGTTGTTGAATCAAGTCAAATCCTAGGTAAGCGTATATTGTGCGTGTGAATGTTGACATGGAAAAAAAAAGTTAAAAAAGTAAAAAAGTAAAAAAAAAAAAAAAAAAAAAAATTATGATGTAATCTTTTGCGGGCCGGTCAGAATCATCCCGTGGGCCGTATTTGGTCCGCGGGCCGTAGAATGCCCAGGTCTGATATAGACTGATGGAGACTGATGTAGGCTAATAGAGGCTGGTAGAGATTGATAGAGAAAGATATACTGATCGAGGATGATATAGACTGTTATTACATGGCGTTTTTACATTTGCCAAAATGCTTGATTGTGATTGGTCAATAGCGCTCGGTTGCCCCTAACAGCGGTCAATTATTTCTCGATAATTCACCGCTGTTAGGGGCACCGCGCAATACCAATAATGATCGCTTGCAATCAAGTCCACACACCTGCCGGCGATGAGAGAGGAGCAACAGAACAACTGCGTCTGCATTTGATCTCGTCTTGTCGATGGTGTAAAATGAATTATGTATATTGTTAGTAAGTTAGCCCTGTAAATAAGCGGGATAATGTATAGCTATACTCGGTCATTGTCGCAAAATAATTGACCTTCACTGCGTCCAGAACACCGTGTCGGTCAATTATTTTGCGACAATGACCTCGTAGCTATACATTATCCCTTACATAGAGGATGATCTAGGATGATATAGACTGATGGAGGCTGATAGAGGGTGATATAGGCTGATAGTTATAGAAGCTGATCTAATTGGTTAGAGGCTGATGGAGACTGATATAGGCTGATGGAGGCTGATAGAGGATGATATAGGCTGATATAGGCTGATACAATTGGTTAGATGCTGATATAGGATGATATAGGCTGATCGAGGCTGAACTAGGCTGATAGAGGCTGATAGAGGCTACCGTGCCTGGCGGTTTCAACTACAAGTTGTGGAGGTGAGAAGACACATAGACACAATACAAGCTTTTTTTTTTTTAATATATAATTACAGTTTGAGTGTTTAAGAACACATTTACTATAAAAGTTATAATATCTCTAATAGTAACAATTATCTGTTTAAAAAAGGCTGTTTAAGAGACGAGTTTGTCCTCCTAGGCGGAGGGCGGAGTTAATTTGCATGTGAAAGAAGGAGTGAGCGTCATCAACAACAGCTCGTGAAATGTCAGTGTGTGAATACATTACAGCATAGCTCACATGAGGACTGTGTGTATGTAACTAGGAGGGATATGATGACTGTGTGTGTAACTAGGAGGGATATGATGACTGTGTGTATGTGTAACTAGGAGGGATATGAGGACTGTGTAACTAGGATGGTTATGAGGACTGTGTCTATGTGTAACTAGGAGGGATATGATGACTGTGTATGTAAGTAGGAGGGATATGAGGACTGTGTGTATGTGTAACTAGTAGGGATATGAGGACTGTGTGTATGTGTAACTAGTAGGGATATGAGGACTGTGTGTAACTAGGAGGGATATGAGGACTGTGTGTATGTGTAACTAGGAGTGATATGAGGACTGTGTGTATGCAACTAGGAGGGATATGAGGACTGTGTGTATGTGTAACTAGGAGGGATATGAGGACTGTGTGTATGTGTAACTATGATGGATATGAGGACTGTGTGTATGTGTAACTAGGAGAGATATGAGGACTGTGTGTATGTGTAACTAGGAGGGATATGAGGACTGTGTGTATGTGTAATTATGATGGATATGAGGACTGTGTGTATGTGTAACTAGGAGGGATATGAGGACTGTGTGTATGTGTAACTATGAGGGATATGAGGACTGTGTGTATGTGTAACTAGGAGAGATATGAGGACTGTGTATATGTGTAACTAGGAGAGATATGAGGACTGTGTATATGTGTAACTAGGAGGGATATGAGGACTGTGTGTATGTGACTTTTCCCAGTCATGACAGCATTACTGTGACAGTACTTAATTATGTTAATGCTATTCAGGTGAGGGGAGTTGCTGGGGGGGTATTGTCCACGACTGCTTTACAAGATTTAAATGAGCACACGATCTTCAAAACATTCTCAGATGTCAACATATGACACCATTTGAAAGCTTACATTCTGTACTTTCACAATCTGGAAACATATGGGAAATGAAAATGGAGGCATGTAGGCACAATCGCTGGACAGGGTCACATATAGGATGATAGATGCTGATAGAGGATGATAGATGCTGATAGAGGCTGATCGAGGAGGATAGAGGCTGATATAGGAGGACAGAGGCTCCAATGGAGACTAGTGTTGGAGAAACGCTCAGGTGATGAAACCATGGTAATTAAGTGGTTAAGTATGTTTAGGTTTATTACACTGACTGTCTCTGGTCCAGTGGATGCTTGGTTTGTGTGTGTGTGTGTGTGTGTGTGTGTGTGTGTGTGTGTGTGTGTGTGTGTGTGTGTGTGTGTGTGTGTGTGTGTGTGTGTGTGTGTGTGTGTGTGTGTGTGTGTGTGTGTGTGTGTGTGTGTATGCCTGCTGTCACGTGCCCAAGCTCACCTCATGGTGCTGAAGGCCAGCATCCCATAGAACAGTGTGTGGAACAGATTATAGGCCACGTCAGGACGCAGAGCCATCCCTCTCTCCTCTCCTCCTTTCCTCTCCTCCGCAGATCCCCTGCTTCTCAGCCCGCTGGAAGGAACAAAGGAGAAGAACAGAGAGGGTTTGTGGAAAACACTGCTGCATTAAGGATGAGCCGGCAGACGGGTTGTTCTGCTCACATTATTCACTGTGTCTCTCTATGGAGGACATGGCTGGTAAGTGCATCTCCCATAATGTCGGCGGGTTCCTTTAGGCTGTGATCACATCGGACGCCTCTTTGAACGTGTCGGCGCCTTTTTTCTATGGTTTTCAATGGTTTTGTCGCGACAGTATCTGAGGTATTTGAAGAGAAATCGACAGCAAAACAAACCAGCCACAACAATGTGGAATGCCCTACCCAAAGCTGTAAAGGAATGTGAATCCCTGCCCACATTCAAAACCGCTCTTAAAGAGCACCTACGGGAGGCTGCAATTCGAAACTGGCCACCGTAAATGCCCAAAACCCCCACCACCTCCTAATAGACAGTCTCCTCCCCACCGCATGTATATATTCCCTCCCCGCCGTATGTATATTTCTCTCCCACCCACCCACCCCCTCCTAATGTACAGTCCCCTCCCCATCATATGTATGTACTCTGTCAGGATCTAGGGGTAACAGTACTGTATATTTGAATACCGTTTATGTCACAAATGTATCAGTACTAAATACCTATATGTCCCTATGCCATAAATGTTATGTATGTTGTGTATGTCATAAATGTCTATATGAAATGAAAATGGGGGACCCTGATGGAAACAAGACAAACGTCTTTCTCAGGTCTGCATCCCCTTAACAATTGTATGTATTGAGCCGTACTGTATTGTACCCATTCTGCAATCTGTTAAATAAAGTTTTCATTCATTCATTCATTCGATAATGGAGGAGAAGCTCATTTTGGTTTCCAACAAACCTTGTTTCATCACAATTTACTCAAGCCTAGTAACAGACACTGGGAATATATTATCGGAGATCCATAGATGTCCGTAGATACCAAGAACATGCAAATGGACCTTGTAGAAGTGGAGCAATCTTCCATTTACTTAGGTATGTATTCTTAGGCAGATCTTCAGAAAATAGGGCTAAGGCAGCGGTCGGCAACCCGCGGCTCCGGAGCGTCATGCGACTCTTTAGCCACTCTGCTGTGCCTCCATGTTGCTTAAAAAAAGTGTCTCCAAAAAAGTACTGTATACATCACACCCCGCGCCTCTCCCTGCCGTCTGCAGGTGGCTATCTTGAATTTACGAGCCCCCAGTAAGCTAACCTTGGATAAATCCAAAAAAAGGAAAGTCTCTGAGGAAAATAGAGGGTTTAATTCAGCGTGGACAGATTAATTTGCTTTCATGACTAACGATGCAGGCTTACCTGTATGCCTGATATGTGGTGAGAATTTTACTTTTTATATGATACATTTTCCACAAATAAGGGAAGGACTCAAATAGAGCTGCATAGTTTTGTGTTTCATTCAAAGTAGGTCTACATATGCCAGTCTTCTTTTCAAAGTGGACTACTTTTTATTTGATACATTTTCCACAAATAAGGGAAGGACTCAAATATACCTGCATAGTTTGGGGTTTTATTTCAAAGTAGGTCTATAGACAGGGTTTGAGTTATCACCTGAGAGCTATGGGGGCTGCCTGACATTTTTTTTACTCTTTTTTTTCTGAAATTGTGCCCGTTTTCGAAGTCATATTTAAAGGAATATCTCATTAGGATTAGAGTCTAATACTAATGAGTAATTAGTGCTGTCTTGTGCTGCTGGGACGAAAATGCCCGTTTGGTCGCAGCTTTCGTTATACAGTAGCAGGAGTTGGTTGGGCTGGACGTGCCGAGACAGCTTGTACACAACCCGAAACCTGTCTGGCCTCACGTGGTATGAGGCTGCAATCCATTACCTGGAAGACAATAGGCCAGGGGAGGGGTCTAACAAACCAACTCCAAAACACCAGAAGCCAGAAATGGTGGAAGGTTGGGCTTGGGGCCAGCGACCCCATCCTGTAAAAACCTAATTGCTACAAAAACGTCAACAAAGAAAAACCAAGAATCTCCGGCCCTGAGACCTCGGGTAGGAAGTATGACGCAGTGTAGTGAAAGCCGGAAACATCCGGAAGCTACCCTGCCGACCACCATTCTCTCAAGCAGGGCCATTACCACCATCGGAACATGGGATGTAAGGACCATGTATGAAGCCGGAAAGACTGCGCAGGTGGCTGCCGAGATGAGGAATTACAATCTTGCCATACTCGGAATCAGTGAATCAAGGTGGATCGGATCCGGCCAGAAGAGGCTCGCCACAGGCGAGATGACACTGTACTCAGGCCATGAAGAGGATGATGCACACCATACCCAGGGAGTGGCCTTGATGCTGTCCAAGGCTGCCCAGAGAGCACTTATTGGATGGGAGGCACATGGTCCTAGGATCATTGCAGCTTCCTTTAGAACTATGAAGGCAAAAATAAACATGAACATTATCCAGTGCTATGCCCCTACAAATGACAGCAATGAAGAGAGAAAAGAAGAATACTACAGCAGACTACAGGACATCATTCAGAAATACCCAGAAAGAGACATCAACATCATAATGGGAGACTTCAATGGCAAGGTAGGAAGTGACAACAGAGGCTACAAGGAGACAATGGGAAAGCAAGGTATAGGAGAGATGAACGACAACGGGGAGAGATTCGCAAACCTATGCGCCACTAACAACCTGGTCATCGGCGGAAGCATTTTCCCCCACAAAAGGATACACAAAGCTACTTGGATCTCACCGGACCTCAACACCGAAAACCAGATAGACCATGTGTGCATCACTAAGAAGTTCAGGAGGTCCCTTCAAGATGTATGTGTTAGGAGAGGAGCTGATGTTGCCTCAGACCACCACCTCCTGGTTGCCCGGCTGAAGCTGAAATGAAAGAAAAACTGGACAGGGGAGAAGAATCGGAGACAAACATTCAACACAGCACTTCTGAGAGACACAACCTTCTGAGAGACACAACCAAGAATACAAACTCACACTTAGGAACAAGTTTCAAGCCCTGCAAGAGTTGATGGAAGAAGAGGAGGAACACATCGACAAGAAGTGGAAGTCAATGAAGGAAGCAGTAATTACAACGTGCAAAGAAGTACTGGGCCCGAAGAAACACAACCACAAGGAGTGGATATCAGCAGATTAATTGAGGAAGATAGAGGAGAGGAAATGGAAGAAGGCACTAATCAACAACAGTCGAACAAGAGCCGAAAAGGTCAAAGCACAAAACCAGTACACAGAAGCCACAAAAATGGTTAAGAAAAGCATCAAGGCAGACAAGAAGGACTATATAGAGAGTCTTGCGGCAGAGGCTGAAGAAGCAGCTAGACATGGACATTTGAAAGACTTCTATAACACCACCAAGAAGCTGTCAGGAAAGTTTAGTAAACCAGAAAGACCAGTTAAGGACAAAGATGGACAGCCAATCATCGGAGAGGAAAGACAAAAGGAAAGATGGGTAGAACATTTTGAGGAACTGCTAAACAGACCAGCATCACAGGACCCACCAGACATCCAGCAAGCTGACAGGGATCTGCTGATAGACTGCAGCATGCCAACAAAAGAAGAGATCCGCAAAGCCATCAAGAAGCTGAGGAACGGCAAGACTGCAGGACCCGACGGTATTCCGGCAGAAGCACTGAAGGCCGATATAGAGACAATGGAAGAGATGCTCCATCCTCTCTTCAAGAAGATATGGGAAGAAGAACACATCCCATCAGAATGGAAGGAGGGCTACCTCGTCAAAATACAGAAGAAAGGAGATCTGAGCCAATGTGCAAACTACAGAGGGATCACATTACTCTCCATCCCAGGAAAAGTATTCAACAGGATTATACTGGACAGGATGAAGGATGCCGTCGACCCACAGCTACGAGACCACCAGGCGGGCTTCCGCAAAAACAGATCCTGCACAGACCAGATTGCAACACTGCGGATAATACTGGAGCAGTCATTAGAGTGGAATTCACCCCTATTCATTAATTTCATTGACTACGAAAAGGCTTTCGACAGCGTGAATAGAGAGACCCTCTGGAAGCTACTCAGACACTACGGAGTGCCAGAGAAGTACAGAAATATCATCAGGAACTCCTATGAGGGGATGACCTGCAGGGTAATTCATGGCGGTCAACCCACCGACGCCTTCCAGATAAAAACTGGAGTGAGACAGGGCTGTTTGTTGTCACCATTTCTGTTCCTGCTGGCAATAGACTGGGTCATGAAGCAATCCATGGCAGAGAAACAAAATGGCATACAATGGACATTATGGACACAGTTAGAAGACCTCGACTTTGCAGATGACCTGGCCCTTCTCTCTCACGCCCAGCAGCAGATGCAGGAAAATACCAGTACCATCGCTGACAACTCTACTCGGCTTGGGCTTAACATCCACAGAGGGAAGAGCAAGGTCATGAGAATCAATGCTGACAACACATCACCCATCATTCTGGAAGGAGAAGTGTTGGAAGAGGTAGACAACTTCACCTACCTGGGCAGCATGGTTAACAAGCAAGGTGGAACAGATGCTGATGTGGGAGCCAGGATTGGCAAGGCCAGAGGAGCCTTTCTCCAACTAAAAAACATCTGGAGCTCAAGAGACATTTCCATCACAACCAAGATCAGGATATTTAACACCAACGTAAAGTCAGTCCTACTCTATGGCGCTGAGACCTGGAGGACCACTGTCACAACAACCAATAAACTACGAGTTTTCCTAAACACCTGTCTGCGCCGAATCCTCCAGATTCGCTGGCCTAACACCATCAGCAATAAAGACCTTTGGCAACGAACACAACAACAGCCAGCAGAGAAAGAGGACGGTAGGAATAGGTGATTGCGAGCGATTGGAGCTAGCCCCGACGGAGCGTGTATGCCAAATAGTTTCCTACACTGATTCCAGATTTTCAAAGTATCCGTTACGATTTGGTTCCGAGCCACCTGTTTAATAGGGATTGAAATGGGTAGTTGGGATGTTGCCACAGACCAGAGTGAGTATTTTGAAGAGGAGATTTCCATCCGAGCCCATTGGGGTCGGTCTTCTTCCTCCCTCCTGGTCCTCCATTAAAGGAGTTTGTTTAAAAAATAGGTATTAGGGGTATGTTCTATATAAACATATAGTTGTAATTTCGCTGGATATACACTGTATACGGTTAAAATGTTATTATAGACTTTTTTTTTTTATCTTGTTTCTGTACTTGCATGTAATTTTAACCACCTTGACTGTTAGTTTCATTATGCATTATGTGTTGAGTACTGACTTTTAATAATTTTTGTTTTGCAATAATAAAAAAAATATATAAAAAAAAAAAAAGGAGTTTGTTTATATTACATGCCCAGTAGTAATAGCGAAGATTAGGCAAAGCCAAACCCCCTTCTGATTTGGGAAGTTGCATGATCGTCCTCTTAATACGTGCTCTTTTGTTACCCCACAGGAATTAACCTATAAGTTGATCAATCGAGGTGAAAAAGGCTTTATTAATAAATATTGGTATATGCTGAAAAGCGTATAAAAATATGGGTAAGACCACCATTTTTATCAGGTTAACCCTTCACAGAAGTGAGAGGGGGAGAGAGGACCACCTCGTCAGATCTAACTTAAAGCGATCCAGCAGAGGACGGACATTTTTTGCGAAGAGCTCCCGTCTGTGATTTGGCCATTAAAATCCCTAGATATGTGAATCCTTCCGTGGCCCTTTTAAAGGGGAAAAGCGATTGAGGAAGCCGTTCCACAGATGCATTAACAGGTAAATATTCACTTTTCTGGAGATTAAGTTTGTACCCAGAGAGCTATGCTGTTCTAGAATATTCAGGATAACAGGGATGGACGATGACGGATTGGAGACATAGAGTAGGAGATCATCAGCATACAATGAGAGTTTATGAACCAGGCCGAACCTCTCAATCCCCTCAAATCTGTCCTCACTGCGAAGCCATATGGCTAACGGTTCTGCGGCGAGCGCGTAGAGCAAGGGAGAAAGCGGGCATCCTTGACGGGTGCCACGATAAAGCGCAAACTGGCCCGACTTGGTACCATTTACGTTAACCGAGGCCACCGGGGACGAGTATAGGAGTTTTATCCATGAAATAAAACCCGGGCCCAAACCGAATTTCTCAAGTGTATGGAACAGGTATCTCCATTCCACTCTGTCAAACGCTTTCTCAGCATCTAGAGAGAGTACCATTTCTGGTGCGCCAGTCGTGGTTGTGAAAAGGATATTTAACAGCCTTCTGGTGTTAAAGAAGGACTGCCTGTCCATGATGAAACCCGTCTGATCCGGGTCTATCAGGAATGGAACCACCTTCTGAAGACGGCATGACAGGACCTTAGCCAATATTTTACAATCCACATTAAAGAGGGAGATTGGTCTGTAACTGCTACAAAGGAGAGGGTCTTTACCTTTTTTGAGCAGCAGGGACAATGACGCCTCTGATAGCGTGGGTGGCATATGGCCCTTTAGAAGGGAGTCGTTATATACTCTCAGTAGGAAAGGGGCAACCAACACGGAGTAAGTTTTATAAAATTCTGTAGTATAGCCATCTGGCCCGGGCGATTTACCACTTTGTAAAGATTTGATTGCCTCAGTCACTTCAGAGATGGTTATAGGCGTGCCCAACTCTTCAGCTTCCGCTTTATTCGCTTGAGGGTACTTGAGAGACTTGAGGGGGTTTGGGCGATCCCAGTCCTGCTGGGAAGACCCCGACGTGTAACGTTTGGAATAATAGTCAGAGGAAATTTCAGAAATTTCCGTAGGGTCTGTTGTAGTGACACTTAATTGGGATTTTATCCTGGGAATCAGTCTAGAGGCACTCGCCACTCGTGCTTGGTACGCAAGTAATTTTCCTGCCTTGTCCCCCTGCTCGAAAAAACGTTGCTTGGTGTGCAGGAGTAGTCTCTCGATCTTACTAGTTGAGAGCAAATCATATTGTGATTGAAGCTGGAGTCGTTTTTTATATAGAGCAGGGGTGGGTTTAGACGAATACTGGATGTCTAATCGTTTAATCTCATCTGATATACCCGTTAATTTGGATTGTTCCTGCTTCCCAAAATGAGAGGTAAAGGAGATAGCCTGTCATTCCGTCTAATTCTTAACACTTTCAGTGCCGGCCGTGTTTTCCTTTTTACCCCCAATGACTTGTTTGCAGTCAACATTGTCGAAACGTATTGTTTTTTAATCGGTTCATATCCTTTTTATAGCATTTCGAAAAGCTATCGTTTTCTCAAAAACTTCCGGAAAATAGAAAGATTCCCTCATAAACGGCATTTATTGGAATATTCTCGAATACACTAGACACGTTGTCATTTGCCGGCCTATTTATGAATCGTTTTCAAATAAACGCTAGATTATCGATAGTATATGTGTACTTATGCACGCTATAGAAGCGAGCTGAGAAATCGATTACCTCATTTCCTCAACATCACACACACACACACACACGGCTTAGGCTCAGCTTCTTCCCCCAGGCCATCAGAGCCATGAACAATGAACATTGAGTGCTCAGAACATTGAACTGTCCACACACAAGCACACATGAACACACACACGACACGCACACTGTGCACGCTCACACACGAGCAGCCACTTAACACTTTAACATGAGCGGGCACACACTCATGTCGCACACACGCACACTTATGGCCAAAGGAAAGGACACTTTAAATTAGAATAACAGGAACAGTGTATTGCACTACCAAAGCTAACTAGCATGTCACACATGCTCTGTAAATAACTATGTACAGATACCGAGATGTCACTCCATGTTACCTGCTACCTGTTACTGCACAATGTTGTTTCTTCTTTTGATTCTATTATATGTACCACTGTATTGCGCATCGTTGCGGGCAAGACCACCCGCATTTCATTGTATACCTGTATGCCGTGACAATTAAAACTCTTGACTTGACTTGACTTGACACACACACACACACACACACACACACACACACACACACACACACACACACACTCTCACACACACACACACACACACACACATATACACATACGGGACACGCTGTTATCTCAGTGAATACAGCTCTGATTATCCTAAAACTGGTAACATAGACTCCTTACCTTAGATCAGATGTTCTCCAAAAAGATTATTCCAATTCCTGATATCCCAAATATTCCAAATATCGATAGCGTTTATTGATTGATTATTGGCTGCTGTAAATATATATTCCAGGCTGCTTTCCAACTCGCGATCACTTCCATGTTCATCAGATCCCTCGCCAGCATAATGGAGCCAGTTGGCTCCCCCCACACAGATCCACCAGTATAATCGAATGGCCTGCAGTTACACATGGATAGACGATAGGGGGCGGTATTTTCCCATCTGAGCTCCTAGAGGGTCTGCTGTACCAACGGGAGACTCGTTGATGAAATATGAATTCAGATCGCTATTAAAAAAATCAAACGACAATTTGCGTCATCGGCACTCTACGGGGGGCATGAAAAGACGACATTACACGTCGCTGGCACTCAAAGTGTTAACCATCAATATTTGTTCATTTTAGTACTCACCTCTGATATATAATGCCATACTTACTTATTTGCATTTTGCATCTGATAAAATACAATAATTTAATTTGAAAAAATTTGACCAAATTTATGAACTTGAATGAACATTTATTTGTCTCTGCACTTATAAATCAAAAACTCCAAAGGATTTATTTAGCAATGTCTTGGTGTTTTTACATGGAAAGCAGCCAATGCATCCCTCCTTGGCAAATAACCAACATTAACACTTTCAGCGCCCACCACGTGATAAGACGTTTTATCAGCCCAATGCCTGAATGCCCACGACGACAATTATCGTTTTATTTTTTTATTAGCGATCTGAATTCATATTTCATCAACAGAGTCTCCCGTTGGTATGCAGCCCCTGTAGGAGCTCAGATGTGGAAAAAACCGCCCCCTATCGTCTCCCAGATGGTAATGCACCCTTTTGGAATGGACTCAATGAAAATGGATGAGAAAAGAAAAATCCGGATTCCACATTTGACTTCTCAGGCATGTAACCCGAGCCGATCGGATTCATTGTGGAGCCTCAGAACAGCATGGAATATGTGTTTACAGTATGTAGTGTTGGATCAATAAAAGCGATCGATTTTTGGAATGGCGATCAGGAATTGGAATGATCTTTTTGGAGAACATCTGATCTGAGGTAAGGAATCTATTTGACAAGTCTTGGGATAATCAGAGTTGTATTGGCTGAGATCTCAGCGTTCGCCCTATGTGTGTGTGTGTGTGTGTGTGTGTGTGTGTGTGTGTGTGTGTGTGTGTGTGTGTGTGTGTGTGTGTGTGTGTGTGTGTGTGTGTGTGTGTGTGTGTGTGTGTGTGTGTGTGTGTGTGTGTGTGTGTGTGTGTGTGGGCGATCGCTTTGAGGAAATCAGAGAATCGATTTTTCAGATCGCCTATATAGCGTGCATACGTACACATATACTATCGATAATCTAGCGTTTATTTGAAAACGATTCATAAATAGGCTGAAAACTTACAACGTTCTAGAATATTCCAGTAAAGGGCGATTATCATGGAATATTTATATTTTCTTTGAAAACGAGGGCTTTTCAAAATGCTATAAAACAAAAATGAACCGATAAAAAAACAATCCGCTTCGACAATGTTGACTGGAAAACGAGTCATTGATAAGCGACGGGCAGATTAGACACATAGCCATAATTTTAAACATAGATTAGGCGTTATTAACACTAACATTGAAGTGGATGGTGGGCATTCAAGCGGTAAATCAAGATTCAGCTTGGGCTCTGAAAGTGTTAACAGGAGCAGAGCTAACACTACTAGCAGTGTCAACTTCAGCAGCGCAGCTAGCTGCTGTGCTAACAGTGTTAGGCCATGGTTACACTTACAACGTTTCATTTTAGAATTATTTCGTTTGCATGTCCAAGTTAAAGGGCAATGCCGTTTTGGCACGAAAACGCGTTTTCCTAGCGGAAACGCTCAAAGAGTGTTTTAGTTTTGAAAACTCCCCGACAACAGTGCCATGTAATTTGCACAAGCCAGATACGGCGCCGTTCATGGCCAACGCCCAGGCGCAGTAGTAGACACCGATGCCAAATTCTCCCCTGGCTGGACCTCGACTCCGTCCATTAGTCCAAACATCAGAACTATTTCTGGGAGTCACTTGCAATATCGCGCTATAATTCATATAATTTGCTGTCTCCCGACACCAACCGGCCATATGGGGAGGCTATACAGGATATCAGCTGCGTCCTCCTCAGATTGCTTATTCATGTGCTTTATAACGGAGCAGATGGATAACCATTTGACTCCATCCTCCCAGACACCGTCAGAGATTGATTTTGTACTTGCTTTTAATTTTGCCATAATTAATTAGATCATTAAAACTGTTTTCCATTGATCTTCTCCGTTTAAACCCAAAACCAAGAGGTGAATTATATCCAGTGGTAGGGCTAACTCTAATGTAAGGGTGTGATGCTGTCCACACGTACAGTTATTTAATGTGTTGTCAAGTTATTGTTATAAGGAGCCCAGTCCAAACTACAACAGTCTGCATCCCCTTAACAATTGTTTGTATTGAGCCGTATTGTATTGTACCCATTCTGCAATCTGTTAAATAACGTTTTCATCCATTTATTTAGCGGTAGCGTTACTAGGTTAATGTACGATAGCCTCGATGCTAACTATATACATGGAAAACGCCAATTACATTAGCATGTAGCTAACAACATCAGAGTTCTTTTTGTGAGACTAAACTCTCCACTCTTGGTGGTAAATTGTGTTGATGTTGGTTTTGTGTCATCAACAAATGAGGCAGAACACACAGTGAATGTATCAGTTTTTGTTTATTGCACTTTTATTGCACTTTGTTTCTTGCTGAAAAATAAATGCTATGTTGCTAAATGGCTAACGCGAGTTATTTAAAGATGGTAATAATAATAATAATTAATTTAATTTATATAGCGCTTCTCAATAACCCGAAGTCGCTGACAGTAGTCGGGAGCAGGTGGCTTTCTGATATTGAGCAGGAAGTGTAGTGACGCGTTCAACCCCTTCTGATTGTTTGAAAATGGCCTTCATGTTTGAACTACATCGCCACCTACTGCTTTGGCATTGTACTACATGTATATACATCACTCGGTGCTCACGAGACAAAACGACTGCCTGCCAAAACACAGCGTTCTGAAAAGCGAAATGAAACGCTTCGTTTTGGCTATAGTGTAACCGCAGCCTTAGTCTTTGGCCTTTTTATAAAGACGAAGCTGTCCAGCCTTGTACAGCCTTGTGGCGGGTTAAGCCATGTGGCATACTGTTTACTTTTTACTTGAGTCGCAGTTGCAGGACATGAGGACCATGTGCAGCCTCCTGTTTACATTGCTGCTTCTTCTTCACCAAATGGGTTGGAGGAGTAGCATTAGTAGACACGCTCATGGGCGACACATAGCGGTTTGGAGGTGAAATGCAGCCTATTCCACAACATTAATTACTTGGTTCTTTTAAAGGGGAACTATCTTACTATTTATTTCACTATTTGGGCAATTTTACACAATTCCTGTGAGTCTATGGAATACATCTGTAAGGTTTAAAAAAATTATTCATTGTTTTGTATTTCTAATCAAGTACTTTCGAGCAGCATTTTCTGCATTCAAGATTCCAAGCTGTTTTTGGCTGGGCTCCGCCCATACTAGCAATGCGCTTTGAGTGACAGTCACCCACACAGCGTGATACATACGAGAGAGAGCGAGAGAGAGAACGAGCGGGAGATAGAGAGGGAGAGATAGAGAGAGGGAGAGACAGATGGGACAGAGGGAGAGAGAGAGAGGAGAGATCGCTCCGTGAGCGAGCGTGTGAGCGGCTCGACTCGCAATGGACCTGTCTCAAAACCCTGCCCTCTTTTCTTGATCCTCCAATCACAGCTCTCGCTTACCTCTGACTTCCTCGTACAAACAAAGTTTGTACGAGGAAGTCAGAGGTAAGCGACAGCTGTGATTGGAGGATCAAGAAAAGGGGCAGGGTTTGAGACAGGTCTATTGTGTGTAAATGCAGGGGGAGAGATAGAGAGAGGGAGAGACAGATTGAGAGAGGAGAGATCGCTCCGTGAGCGCGCGTGTGAGTGGCTCGACTCACGATTGTGTGTAAATGCAGGGGAGAGATAGAGACAGATAGAGAGAGGGAGAGATCGCTCCGTGAGCGCACATGTGTGTGTGTGTGTGAGCGACTCGACCCGCGATTGTGTGTAAATGCAGGGCTAGCATAGAGGTTGCAGGTTAGGTATGCAGATGAGAATTCTTCTACGTCAGAGGTATGCAAAAATTCAGAATGGCTTAGTTCAGTGGGGGAAGATCTCGTGACATCTGAACTGGAGGAATGCGCGAAAATGATACAACCCCACATTGCTATAAAACAATGCTAAACACTGGAAAAGGCAATTTATAACCAGCCCTGCTGGTCTCTGACAAGAACAAGTTACAGGTTGAAAAAACCCTCAGCTCAGAACTAGGCAAAATCTGCATATGGCTCGCTGATAACAAACTATCATTACACATGGGCAAAAAAAAAAAGTCCATTCTCTTCGGTTCAAATAACAAACTCAGCAAGACCAACGGCTTCTCAGTTACAGTGGGTGACAATATTGTCACAAGGAAAGATGAAATTACCTACCTGGGTTCCATCCTAGAGGCTAATCTTTCCTGTGACAAAATGGCATCCAATGTAATAAAAAAAGTCAACCAACGAACTCGATTTTTGTACCGGATCTCCTCTCTGGTAAACAAGAATACCCTGAAGACTCTAGCAGGAGCACTCATTCAAGGGTACTACGACTATGCTTGCACCTCATGGTACCAAAGCACCTCAAAGGCACTAAAAAACAAATTACAAACATCTCAAAACAAGCTAGTCAGACTACTGCTTGACCTGACTCCTAGAACCCACCTCACCCCTGCCCACTTTGACAACCTAGGATGGCTTAGAGTAGACGACAGAGTACAGCAATTTGCAATGGGCCTGGTCTACAAGATGCACTACGCGACCAAGGTACCCATGTACATGTCAAAATACTTCCCAAAGGTCAGTGAATACCACGATCACAACACCAGAGGGAGCTCCACAAATCATGTTAAACCCAGATTCGGCTCAAACAAGGGACTAAACACGTTTCGCAATTATGCCACATCAATGTGTAACGCCCTACCCAAAGCTGTAAAGGAATGTGAATCACTACCCACTTTCAAAAACACTCTCAGAAAACACCTACGGGAAACTGCAATTCGAAACTGGCCCCTGTAAATGTCCTAACACAACCCCCTCCAATGTACAGTAAATTACCAAGTATGGTCTTGTCAATATTCCAATGTACAGTTTTGCTTGTACAGTGTCCCCCACCCACCCCTCCTACCCAACCTCCCCCCACCCCCCCCCCAACCAACCACCTCCAATGTACAGTCCCCCCCCCCACCCCCCCCCACCCCCCCCCCCCCCCCCCCCCCCCACATACCCAACCTCCTCCAATGTACAGTTTCTACGTCAAATGTATATACTCTTTTTTCTGGACTCTTTTCGTATCACAAACAGTACTGTATTTGCAAATATGGTATGTCATAAATGTATAGATGTAGCAGTACTGTCTATCTGTATGTCAGGTATGTCATATATGTTACGATGAATTGAAAATGGGGGACCCTGATGTAAACAAGACGAAAGTCTTTCTCTGGTCTGCATCCCCTTAACAATTGTATGTATTGAGCTGTACTGTACTGTACCCATTCTGCAATCTGTTAATAAAGTTTTCAATCAATCAATCAATCAAACACACTCCTATCTTTTAAAGCGTGGCAGTGCTAGAATGGGGCCTGACTAATTCCCGGCGGTCAATGAGTTAATAACACTTTAACCTATTGGTAAACAAACGTATTGTTGAAAATATACACTATGACTGCTGTTTTGACAGGATTAGGGTCTTTACTCTTGGCTAGATTTGGAGAAAAAAAATGCAACATTATGTCATACAGTCTGGAGAGATTGATGTATGGCTTGGGTCTGGTACCGGACCCGTCGGGTTTAAGAGGTTAAGAGTAACTAATGACATCATAAATAAGACAGTACCCTGCTGCTTGTTTCGCATCTACTGCATCCAAAGTGCTGTAAAAGGCCTTATAAATGATAATACATTAGAATACGGTAAGGCAGGTATACAAAGATCAGTACATAGAAGAGACATATACACTATATACAAGCAGCATAAAACCCACCACTAGCCTAGCTTAGTGCAAACTAATGGAAGTGACTACGCACTACTAGCCTAGCTTATAACTCAGGGAGAGGTGCTTTGGGCCAACAGCTTGCCTAGCTTACCCCAGGTTGCGTAGCGCCACCAGTCCCAGTATGCCAGTCAGTATGACCAGAGTGACGACGTAAGGATACAGCAGCAAGGTGCCAGCCAGACGCTCCAAGGTGGCGAGAGGCAGCACGCCAAAGGCCTCCTCACACAGGTACAGACTGGTATCAAAATCCCTGCAGGGGGAGAGAGGGAGGAGGGGAGGAGGAGAGATGAGAGAGGGAGGAGGGAGGATAGATGAGAGGGAGGAGGGGAGGAGGAGAGATGAGAGAGGGAGGAGGGAGGAGAGATGAGAGAGGGAGGAGGGAGGAAGAAGATAGGGTGAGAAGAGATAGGGAGGAGGAAGGAGAGAGGGAGGAGAGAGGAAGGAGGAAGGATGGGAGGATAGAGGGAGAAGGGATGGGAGAAGGAGGAGTGATGGACCAGGATAGGTTTAAGGCAAATTATGGGTTTATAAACAACTTTATAGGTGAGAATTTGATGCACGGCTAACAATTTGAGGCGTTGCAGCTGGGGGGTGGGTGGGGAGGGGGCATGAGAAATGAGAACAGTGCAAACTTCACCTCTGAAATGACTGAATGTATGGAACAATTTAGAAAGCCACAATCTCCAAATCACTGTATGTTGTGACTTGACGATAATGTGACTGACACTGAAAAATAATGTCAGAAAAATAAAACAAAGCAAAGGAGAGAGAAGGAGCGTGCACCAGTGTTGGACAGGTTGCTGACCACGATGAGGTGCGATGCTATTAGATGACCATCATTTCAACATGACATAAACACCCTGAAGAAGACTGTCATGTTGAATCGTTGGTACTTCAAATGATTATTGGATCTTGGCTACGAGTGTGAGCGACTACCATACCTCTCTTCATGCCACAGAAGCACAACACCAGCCAGAGGGCGGAAGAGGAGGGAGAGAGAGACAGAGAGGAAGAGGAGGGAGAGAGAGACAGAGAGAGGAAGAGGAGGGAGAGAGAGACAGAGAGGAAGAGGAGGGAGAGAGAGACAGAGAGAGGAAGAGGAGGGAGAGAGAGACAGAGAGGAAGAGGAGGGAGAGAGAGACAGAGAGAGGAAGAGGAGGGAGAGAGAGACAGAGAGGAAGAGGAGGGAGAGAGAGACAGAGAGAGGAAGAGGAGGGATAGTCAGATAGAGGAAGATGAGGGACAGATATGAAGATGGACAGATCGAGGAAAATGAGGGATAGAGAAGAAGATGAGGGATAGAGAGCCATAGAAATAAAGATGAGGTAGAGAGGAAGAGACATGATAGAGAGCCAGAGAGAGGAAGCAGAGGGATGGAGAGGAAGAGGAGGGATAGAGAGCCAGAGAGAGAAATATGAGGTATATAGTAAGATAGAGGAAGAGGACGGATATAGAGGAAGAGGGATAGTCAGAGAGAGGAAGATGAGGGACAGAGAGGAAGAGGAAGGATAAAGAGAGAGGGAGATGAGTGATATAGGAAGAGGAGGGATAATCAGATGGAGGAATATGAGGGATAGAGAGTCAGAGAGAGGAAGAGGAGGGATAGACACAGAGAGAGGAAGATGAGGGATATAGTCAGAGAGAGGAAGAGGATGGATATAGAGTCAGAGAGGGGAAGATGACGGATAGAGTCAGAGAGAGGAAGAGGAGGGATAGAGTCAGAGAGAGGAAAAGGAGGGATAGAGTCAGAGAGGAAGAGGAGTGATAGAGTCAGAAAGAGGAAGAGGAGGGATATAGAGTCAGATAGAGGAAGATGAGGGATAGAGAGTCAGAGAGAGGAAGAGGAGGGATAGAGAGTCAGACTGCCATACACAGGTTCATAAATCACACCTGAATGATGTTGGCATAATTGTTTGCAACAGTTAGGTCTTATCTAATGGAAGCTTAAAGTTGGGATAGGCAGTTTTGGGGGGGGTTTAGAACCATTTTGAAAATATTTGGTGAAATTAGCTTATTGGCTACCCAGGGCCACCTCAGGGGATGTGCGCGCAGTGCGGTCGCACATGGCCTCGCGGGAAGGGGAGCCTCGCAAAAAATAAAATAAAATAAAAAAAGAGGACGGTCGTTCGGCAGATGGACTGAAGATGAAAGTTGTTGCATGTTAGAAAGTTCAGTCAGGCTAGCCATGTCGGCTTAGCTAAAGGCAGGGACAGCTAGTTAGCTTTAGCTACATTATCGAGTGCTAACTGTGGTTCAGTCGGGATAGCCATGTCGGCTAGTAGCTTAGCTAAAGGCTAACTAGCGTTAGCTAACGCTAGCTATCGAGTGCTAACGTGTGGTTCAGTCGGGCTAGCCATGTCGGCTAGTAGCTTAGCTAAAGGCTAACTAGCGTTAGCTAACGCTAGCTATCGAGTGCTAACGTGTGGTTCAGTCGGGCTAGCCATGTCGGCTAGTAGCTTAGCTAAAGGCTAACTAGCGTTAGCTACGTTAGCGAGTGCTAACGTGTGGTTCAGTCGGGATAGCCATGTCGGCTAGTAGCTTAGCTAAAGGCTAACTAGCGTTAGCTAACGCTAGCTATCGAGTGCTAACGTGTGGTTCAGTCGGGCTAGCCATGTCGGCTAGTAGCTTAGCTAAAGGCTAACTAGCGTTAGCTAACGCTAGCTAACTAGGCATGGCAACCACCAGGACCACCTGAAGCTTTTTAAGAAGGAGGTGATGAACTACAGACAGACGAGGCAAGAGAACGTGGTCCTCTTCATGGCGGCCTGCATGGCTCCACCCCACCTGGCCATCATCACCAGGTGAGAGAGGGGAAAACAAACGCACGTCACTAAAATGATGGATTCAGTTCACATCCAATACCTTTTTTTATTTTTTTTTAATTTTTTAATTTTTAAATTTTTTATTTATTTATTTATTTATTTTATTATTATCCTATCTCTCTCTCTCTCTCTCTCAATTCAATTCAAATGGGCTTTATTGACATGGGAAACATACGTTTACATTGCCAAAGCCAAACAAAACAAAACAATCAAACAGATAAAACAAAAGAAAGCAGTACATTACAGACGGAATTTCTTGTACAGTCTTTATGGTGGTTGCATTCCGCTGGATGTCCTTTTCTTGTCACAGCAGCTCACAAATCTGGCTGCTGTGTTTACATATTCTTGTATTTCTCCCAGTAGGTATGGGAGTTTTGAGTTATTGTCCATGTTTTCAAAGTCTCTTTGGGTGTTTGCAATTTGTGGGAAGTATATGTCTCTGATGTCTTGGTATAGTGGGCAGGTTGTTAAGAAGTGGAGCTCGGTTTCCACCTCATCTTGTGTGCAGTGGGTGCATAGTCTGTCTTCGCTTGGGAGCCAGGTCTGCCTATGGCGGCCTTTCTTGATGGCTAGGCTGTGCTCGCTGAGTCTGTACCTAGTCCTGTGTTCTGAGCTGTGTGCTGAGCTGTGTTCTGCATGTGTTCTGTGTTCTGAGCTGTGTTCTGAGATGTGTTCTGAGCTGTGTTCTGTGTTCTGAGCTGTGTTCTGAGCTGTGTTCTGTGTTCTGAGCTGTGTTCTGAGCTGTGTTCTGAGCTGTGTGCTGAGCTGTGTTCTGCATGTGTTCTGTGTTCTGAGGTGTCCTGTGTTCTGAGCTGTGTTCTGAGCTGTGTGCTGAGCTGTGTTCTGTGCTGTGTTCTGCATGTGTTCTGTGTTCTGAGCTGTGTTCTGAGATGTGTTCTGAGCTGTGTTCTGAGCTGTGTTCTGTGCTGTGTTCTGAGATGTGTTCTGTGTTCTGAGCTGTGTTCTGAGCTGTGTTCTGTGCTGTGTTCTGAGATGTGTTCTGTGTTCTGAGCTGTGTTCTGTGTTCTGAGCTGTGTTCTGTGTTCTGAGCTGTGTGCTGAGCTGTGTTCTGTGTTCTGAGCTGTGTTCTGCATGTGTTCTGTGTTCTGAGGTGTCCTGTGTTCTGAGCTGTGTTCTGAGCTGTGTGCTGAGCTGTGTTCTGAGCTGTGTTCTGCATGTGTTCTGTGTTCTGAGCTGTGTTCTGAGATGTGTTCTGAGCTGTGTTCTGAGCTGTGTTCTGTGCTGTGTTCTGAGATGTGTTCTGAGCTGTGTTCTGAGCTGTGTTCTGTGCTGTGTTCTGAGATGTGTTCTGTGTTCTGAGCTGTGTTCTGAGCTTATATAGTGCTTTTACTAACTATATTATATTTCTCTCTCCTCTGGTCAGGGGCATTGCCGGGTCTGTGCAGCGATAACACTGTATATTGACTGTAGAACGGGAGCTCTCTCTCGCTCTCTCGCTCTCTCTCTCTCTTGCTATATGTTGACTGTATCATGCCCAGCCTCGGGCAGCGCTATTATTTAAGAATATGTTGACTGTATGAGGGGGGGGGGCCTCGCGTTTAAATCTCGCACAGGGCCTCGCATTTCTCCCAGGCGGCCCTGTGGCTACCAATACATCTAATGCTCTGATTAATCAAAACCAGGTCTCTGTGACTTGTCCCAGGACCTGAATCTTACAACCAATCACATTTTGGTTGCATCATAAAACACCAACATGCACACACAGCGTGCAAAACTGCATGCCGATCACAGGCACAAATGTTTTCTTATAATACAAATAAAATAAATCCAGCTGCTGGTGCCTCTGGGACTCTGTGGGAAAGCGTTGTTGCGTATGTATAGTGCACAGCGCCTGACTTGAAAAGAGATGCAGAGCTTGCTCTATTTATGCCGGACAGCTCACTCTCGCCCCTGGTGGTTACCTTAATGATTAGTTGTCAGCAACGATGAACAATTACCAGACCTCCTCTTGGCTTAGTTCAGATCCTCAATCACCAACTGCTAGTACTGCCTACTTCAAAAAAATTATTGTTCAGTCTGATTTCAGGCAAGACCCCCTGCTCTGTTACACAAAGGATGGATTTGTGCAATTTATTCCACAGCAAATCGTTTAACTCGTTTGCCTAATGGCCCCCTTGGCGTTCTACTCCTGGTTGTGTGATGTGCAGACAAATCCGTCTATATCTCACTGAACTCTTTTGAGGGATACCGATTATCCAATTATTTTCCCATTCCGTGAAAATGTAGGTACAACACAGGTGAAGCTTTGTTATACCACTCACTACTGTTTTCACTATTATCATTACTACTTTGTTCTATGTTATATTATTATTATGTATGACACTTATCTAAAGGAACACTTAACTTGACTTAACTTTTCAGACATGCCTGTCTTTTTTTTTTACTGCTGTGAAGCACTTTGAGATGCAATACTTGTATGAAAGCTGCTATACAAATAAAGTTATTATTATCATTATTATGCCTATTATTATCTTCAGAGTGTTGGGGGGATGCAACCATATCAGTTGTACAATTGCAACCCGAAGCTCTGGCGAGAGGGTGTTGCGATCACTCCTGTATGTATGTATGTATGTATGTATGTATGTATGTATGTATGTATGTATGTATGTATGTATGTATGTATGTATGTATGTATGTATGTATGTATGTATGTATGTATGTATGTATGTATGTGTGTATGTGTGTGTGTGTGTGTGTGTGTGTGTGTGTGTGTGTGTGTGTGTGTGTGTGTGTGTGTGTGTGTGTGTGTGTGTGTGTGTGTATGTATGTATGTATGTATGTATGTATGTATGTATGTATGTACAGTATGTCTGTCTGTCTGTCTGTCTGTCTGCGTGCTGCCTGCCTGCCTTCCTGAATATTTATCAAATCGGTCAACGACAAGCATTTTATTTTAATACATTTTTGCCCATTGAAATCAATAGTGAGCGTAAACATAATGCACAAGGGCACACTGACACAAAAGCTCACCTAGATTCCTCACCTCTCAGGCAATATTTACATCATGGCAATAAAGCTCATATTGAAATTGAACCTCAGTTGAAATACTTAAAAAATGCATTAAAAAAATTATCCCAGCAATCTCTTAGTTACATCAATAGTGTGCTGTATTAGTTGATAAATGTAGTGATATATGCATGAAATATATTATTTTTCCAGTTACAACAAGATTGTGTAAGCTAAGCAGCATTGTGTTTATAGGTGAAGTATTTTGAATGTTTGCTATTTTGCGTTACTGGTTTCAGCTGAATGTATGGGGAGAACAAGCATTAGGCCACTTACTCACTACACTATTCTACATGTCTATGCTACTATGCACTCAAGACTGGAGTACTCAGGTTCAGCACTGCTAGATGAACAATACCACTTTACCCTTAGCTGCCAGAGTTGTACCCGTCCTGCTGACTTGTTGTACATCACTTGTAAGTTGCTTTGGATAAAAAATGTTAGCTAAATGACTACATTTAAAATGTAAATGTACAGGGAAGGAGAGAATACAAACCAGGAGAGGTTATTTTACTTTCTTTACAAGTGAAATACAAATACTTGTAAACGTTATCAGGTGCACCGCTATGGTTTATAAACAGGAGAGTGGTTCTGTGAGTGAGTGAGTGAGTGAGTGAGTGAGTGAGTGAGTGAGTGAGTGAGTGAGTGAGTGAGTGAGTGAGTGAGTGAGTGAGTGAGTGAGTGAGTGAGTGAGTGAGTGAGTGAGTGAGGGAGGGAGGGAGGGAGGGAGGGAGGGAGGGAGGGAGGGAGGGAGGGAGGGAGGGAGGGAGGGAGGGAGGGAGGGAGTGAAGCTGAAGGACATGCGGGCAAAGAAGCAGGGGTAAATTCTAGGGAGGCGTCTTACTCCATTCAAGAATGAAATATAGCCTAATAATAAATGTTCATAGTAAGTGACATAGCTGACATAGCTGCTCGCTCGGGTATAGGCATCTCTCTGATGTAACGTCACGGTGACCAATTGCAGCCACTCTTATTGTCTGGGACCAAATACGGCCACGCCCCACTCCCAGCAAAAAGTGGGAATCTCTAGAATGGGTTTGGGGCGGCGCTGTATACGGAAGTAGCTCTCAAGGTGACGATTAGACAACACTTTTTTGTTGTCAGTAGATGGCAGCATTGGTTTAAAATTAAAGGCTGAAAATGTTGAGAACTACAACACTGCATTTCCCAAGAGCGTTAGCACAGGTCGCAGGTCACTGGGATGTGTCTATTATTCTCCGACGTGATCTGAACAGCGTTAAACTATTACTGCAACCTCGGTATAGCGACCGAAAATGGCCAACTAATTATCTTAACAAAAGTGCGCTGGTAGCGTTACATATGTTGTCTAAAGGGGGACATATGGTACAATTTAAGATTCTAATGATAATCGGCATATAAAGGACAACATAGAGCATCGTTAATTTGTAAGAAACCTCAATGAAAACGGCGCAGGGTGCTATTGTTATGAAAATGTGATAGAATCCTATAAAAATGTGGACGCATTTGGCCTACGTTCCGTTATGTGTCTTTCATATCCCCCTAGTTACACACACACAGTCCCCCATGCAGAGAGGTCAGTGCATGGTTTCTGCCTGCAGCAGATTAGGAGTGCAGTGCCTTGTCCCTCAGTGTGAGATATGTCATGTTCACTTCCCCACATGCGAGGGGACAGAGGTATTGAAGATAGAAATTGAATATGTTGAATATGTGAGTATCCAATATCAAACCAACTTCACGCCGGTAAGAGGTATGCACAGCTGACCTCGTTCTGAAGTACAATTCCCCAGACCAGGACACACACACACACACACACACACACACACACACACACACACACACACACACACACACACACACACACACACACACACACACACACACACACACACACACACACACACACACACACACACACACACACACACACACACACACACACACACATGATGTCATGTATGTTGTGTATGTCATAAATGTCACTATGAATTGAAAATGGGGGACCCTGATGTAAACAAGACAAACGTCTTTCTCTGGTCTGCATCCCCTTAACAATTGTGTGTATTGAGCCATACTGTATTGTACCCATTCTGCAATCTGTTAAATACAGTTTTCATTCATTCATTCATTCATTCATTCATTCATTCATTCATTCATTCATTCATTCATTCATTCATTCATTCATTCATTCATTCATTCATTCATTCATTCATTCATTCATTCATTCATACTCTCTCTCTCTCTCTCTCTCTCTCTCTCTCTCTCTCTCTCTCTCTCTCTCTCTCTCTCTATCAGGCGGGTGAGACACAGAAGCAGACGGAAAACAGAGAGCGTAGTGTAAGAATTGCTTCTCCAGTGCCTAGTGAATCATTGATGGAGCAGTTGGGGCGAGTTGTATTATCTGCTGCCCAAAGCACCCATCCGCCAACCGGGCCGCGTCTATGCTTTCTACAACGCAGTTGGGTTTCCGGGTCCCCGTGATGAGTGAACAGCGGAACGACTGCCGTCTTGTTGACAGAGCTCTCATATTTGCGAATGCATAAACTATATCTTAAATTATGGCTATGTGTCTAATATGGCCGTCGCTTATCAATGACTTGTTTGCAGTCAACAACCATTAAGCCGTGTTGGGCGCGTTACTCAGGAAGTATAGGAGTTGTGGAAAGCAGGATGAGAGAGCGTAGATTTCAGTGTGTATCATTTAATCATTTATCATTTAACATTTGCCATAACATAGCCATAATTTAAGATATAGTTTATGCATTCGCAAATATGAGAGCTCTGTCAACAAGACGGCAGTCGTTCTGCTGTTCACTCATAGCGAGAGGCGTCACTCATAGCGAGGGGGGCGTACGCGTGCGACGCGTGTGTGTCAGTGGCCAATCACGGGAACCCGGAAACCCAACTGCGTTGTAGAAAGCATAGACGCAACCAGGCCGGCCAAAACACACACACACACCACATCTGCGAGAAGAAAACATCCTACTCCCAACATCAACAGCCCATTTCTCAGGAATTCTTAATCACAGCCTTGTTTTTAAATCCACCCTCATTAATTTTTTATATCAAGGAAAAAGTGTTGGTTTGGTTTTACAAACGCTCCAGGGTCAAGAAACCCACTCAGCATATACTGAAAAAAACATGACAATAGTCCTATTTCACAGTTCATCTCCTTGAGGGGGTTAAATAAAAATTACAGCAGATTTCACTATGTTTGGCTATTCTATCAACAAATGTGGTAGCTGTTATTATTGTTTTTATTGATTTTCATAGCTAATCCATGATACACATTTCTGAGTGGGTAGGTCCCTCTTCTTTTCTTTTTATCTTGACCAGTGACACATGCAGACAATAATGGCAACATAGAAAATTAAGATAATAAGACATATAACTTCAACAACAACAACAACAAAAATAAATAATAATAATAATAATAATAATAATAATAATAATAATAATAATAATAATAATAATAATAATAATAATAATAATAATAATAATAATAATAATAATAATAATAATAATAATAATAATAATAATACAAAAATAGAATAAACAAACAATCAAATATAAAGGTTTGTATAAAGCTACCTACTCTGCTCTCTTCCAGTATTGTCAGAGACCTTTCACAGGCATCCTAACTATTCCGAAGCAACTTTAGCTCAAAACCCTGCCCCATAGCGTGATGAACTGCCGTGGCCTCTGGTATCGCACTGCGATTAGCTGAGACGCTCTCCATGCTGGCTTCCTTCTCTCTACTGTTCGTCGGTGTCAAGCTTTTAGCATACAATCTAGCGGGTGGGCATCCTTGGTTCCTTGCAGTCAACGAGTCCATTCGATCTCAATAGATCTCGGTAGGAGAATAAAGCATTCTTCTTCAGCGTGGACATGTGGCCTTGGCCACAGCACCACCACCGTTGCACGGATGAACTCCTGTGCATCTGGGGTGATCAGGTGTGAACTGTGTCCTTTAAACTCACCAGGGCTGGTGACCATGTCTGAACTCATCTCAAATCAGTGTCGTCCAGCTTTTTAATACCTCTGGCTCAGAGGGGTACATAGAGGCATGCCTAGAGGCATGTCTAGGCCTGTCAATCATTGTGCACTGGCAGAGCAAAGGCGGTCCCTAGGCTCCTAGTGTCAGAACGTTTACAGATATTACACTGTAACTTAATACATGTCCATAAAGGTTTTAATTTGAGAGAGTTCACTCGCTAAACCTGTTCAGATGACGACTGGCGCTACTCAGATAAGAACCATAAGTCATCAGAAAGGAAGGTACTGGAGATACGGATCATCTTTAGAAAAATAATACGGTGCAAAAATTACTAACGTTTCAACACAAATGCTTCTTCTTCATAGTGGTCCATAAAAGTTTGTACAGTTGAGATACACATATTCAAATCATCGTATCATGTCAAGCACAATAATCTGAATGTGTGGGTGCCAGTCATTAGATTCAGAAGCCTAGTTAAAGTACATTAGCCTCCCTACACAGAATTACATATCAATACATTGTCGCACGATATCAGGCAGGCACACGCATGCATCAAAAATAACCACGTTTTCTATTGGTCCACACTTAGAAGGTTTAGTTCAAGTCATTATATTCCACATTTTGTCAGTGTTGTGCTGTTTCCGCCTTACAGTGTGTGTTTGCGGATGTAGGATGTGCGTGAATGCAGGACATTGCGACATGCAGTGCTAATCAGCCAGCCAGAGCAGCTGGATTTGGTAGATTCTTTGATGTTGGCCTGGGAGAGCCCATTGTGAAGGGCCAAAAGGGTGGTTGCCATGGCAACCTCCTCTCTCCATGCCTGGCAGAGGTGACCACATTGAATTTCAAAGGACATTCTCCTGACAGGATGGAGCCAGTGGGTTGTAATTTCAACCCCACTCTGCATAATTCCACCACATTGAGACTTCAAACAGGACTCTCTGTAGACAGAAGAGTGCCTTGGAGCTTTTTTCAATGGTGCCCAGGACTGTTGCTGTGGGCTATATGTGAGACATCGTGGTCACTCACTCACTCACCCACTTAGGTACATTCTGTGAGGACCATTTTTAGAACGCATCTGCATCTCCCTAAATCATCCTCGAACGGCATCATCCCACTCGCTACAAGAAAATCACTCTGGTGTGAACGTCCAGAGGCAGTTTCAGTTCAGTTCAGCTCAGAGACAATTAACCCTCGTCAACCTGTGTTATTTGTGTGCATCAGTGATTGAGGTGAGAATCTACTCATGTTTTTTCAACTGATTATTTCGAACATGCATACATTTGTGTATTTCCCAGTTTGCATTTGTAAAACGAATTGATGAGCCAACGAGGCGTGCTATCTTAAATTGCGAGTGAATGGTCGTTTAGGTTACATTAATTACCTCGGCTCTCTGTACTAAGGGGGTCGTCTTATAATTGTGCTGTCAATGGATTCCTTGCAATATCAAGATTCATATGATATCAGTTTCAAAGTAGTAATGCAAGGTAGGGATGATATAGAGGTGGGGGCGGTATGGCCTAACATTTATATCACGGTCAATTTCAAATTTTGTACGGTAATGGTATCACGGTATATTTTGAGCAAAAACTATTCAAACTTAACTTACCAATGGCGAAGTGAAGCATGTGTCCAAAACACTGAAGTCTTGCCCAGTCATTCAGCTGCAGTTCGCTGAGCGTGTCACTGCTCTTCTAGCCCCCAGGGCTTTGAAAATAATTTATCCCATGTGGTTCTCTGGGAAATACGATATCTGTAGACATCTGCTATTCAACTTTCAGACAGTCATTGTTGATAAAGTGCACCGTCAGACTCATATATATCTCCAATGTGTGGCTCGACCACAGATCATCGTAGTAGCAAAGTGAGTCACGTGCTTCCTCCACTTAATTTCCTTCCTCCACTTTCTCGCGGCACTTGCTGTATAACGGTATTACGGTTTGGCATCACATAACCTTGTAACCTCATAATCCAGTGTTTTGATCAATGCCTTAAACCTTCTTAAACTGTTGGTATATGAACCATGTCCTTAGATAGGTACTCCATTATATAATTTGTAATGTCCTTCCACCGCTTCCTTCTTTTGTCATACGGATAGCCACTGAAAAATTACTCGGCTAGTGACGTCTGTGTTGTGTTTTTTTTCCGTTTAGCACCACTTGTGGAGGAACCGCTTGTGCAACATTGCTTGCAGATAATAGTTTTCTGCTCAAGGTCCAACTTTTTAAATCCAAACCACGTCCAGATGATGGACAAAGCACCTTTCTTTAAAACTAATTCTAAGGCGGTCAGGTGGTGTAGCGGAGATTGCGCTCATCACCAATGCAGGAGACGCTGGGTTCGAGCCCAGCTCTCTGCGTTGCTACCAGCTTGGCTACTAATACAATTGGCAGTATTAGGGGATGGGGAAGCTGGCGGGTGGGAATCTGGCGTTGTGGACAGCGACACCTAAAGGTCAGGTCTCGGCGCTTGCTCAGCGGGGCAGGACTTGGTGGAGATAGCGTGCCCTCCCACGCGTTACACTTCACCAATGAGAGTCCTCGCTGCCAAGTGAAAAGATGTCACTGGCTGTCGGCGCACGTCTCGGAGGAAGCGTGCGATCGACTCGGGACGCCCTTGTACCGACTCGTAGGAGAACATACATACAGCAGCCAGGTAGGGGAGGGGGGGGAATTGGCACAACGACTAATTGGGACGGGGAGAAAATCAGAGAAATCAAAAAAATTATTAAAATAAAAAAAATCTTCTTTTTTGTTTGCATCAGTAACAGGAGCTCCTGCATTGCATTCACTGCCCTCCATTTCACCAGGCATCTTCCTTCAGAAAGCTCCCGCATATCGCTCGCTGCACCCCATTTCACCAGGCATCTTCCTTCAGAAAGCTCCCGCATATCAGTCGCTGCACCCCATTTCACCAGGCATCTTCCTTCAGAAAGCTCCCGCATATCAGTCGCTGCACCCCATTTCACCAGGCATCTTCCTTCAGAAAGCTCCCGCATATCGCTTGCTGCACCCCAGTTCACCAGGCATCTTCCTTCAGAAAGCTCCCGCATATCAGTCGCTGCACCCCAGTTCACCAGGCATCTTCCTTCAGAAAGCTCCCGCATATCAGTCGCTGCACCCCAGTTCACCAGGCATCTTCCTTCAGAAAGCTCCCGCATATCGCTTGCTGCACCCCAGTTCACCAGGCATCTTCCTTCAGAAAGGTCCCGCATATCGCTTGCTGCCCTCCAGTTCACCAGGCATCTTCTTCAGAAAGTTTTTTGTTTACATTGTTTTCAGTAGCCAATAATGGGTAAACTTTTTTACATCGTCAAACTAGTTTATTTTATTTGAATGGCAGTTTTCTAGCTTTGTGTGTTATATTTGTAAACGTTTTTACATTCAAAGAGCCTAAAAGTAGCCTTCTACTGGTACATCCGGTAGAGTAAAATCTCTGCCATGGCATGGGTTTCTACCGGTACACCGCCCACCCCTAGGATGACATATGGGCTGCTAGCATTAGCTAGTAAGTGTAACCAAACGTTCACGTTCCACTGGCTGCACCTAGTAACACATAACGTTAGTACGGCCGCAGGTCTGGGCTGTCTTGTGCTAGTTTTGAACTTCTGTATTCCCTACCAAAGTGCACCTTCATCACACTTTGAACTTCAGAGCTCTCTCCGTTTTCTGAATTTCGTTTTGAGACATGTCCAGTGATCTCACAGTGGTCATGCCTGTGCCGCTGAGGAGATAGGAAGTGTTCCATTTGCATCCCATCGGCGCAGCTTGTAACGTGGCATCTTCCTGTATTAGAGTATCTTTGGTATTATGGTCTATCCTATATTTTTACCTCTCTGTATTGTCAAGTCAAGTCAAGAGTTTTATTTGTCACGGCATACGAGTATACAATGAAATGCGGGTGGTCTTGCCCGCAACGATGTGCAATACAGTGGTACAACATATAATGGAATCCAATACAAAAAAAAAAACTGTCCCTGAGGCTCAATGAATACATAACTAAATAATAAATCAGAAGAACAATCCCTCTACTGCTGACATCCCAAGCTGACCACCTGCACCCAGTGTTTGGTAGGGATGGGGGGGAATTTGGAAAAAGACTCCAGATTCTATTTTCTAAACTTCAAAATCAATTCACAAATCCCCCAAATCTTTCCATTATAGTTTTTCTCATGACCATAGAATTATAACATTACATTGTTTGCTCACTAAATCCTACATATTGCCAAGGAATTGCCTAGATAATCGACCCAGGATCAAAATCTAATCGTATTGTGAGATTCCCAAAAGATTCCCACCCATGTTTGGACTGTTTTGGTAAATGTAGGAAAGGGCTAACGAGGTTATTAACAACGCCGCTCGTCTTGTTTTCAATGAGAGCAAATGGCATTTACCCCGACTTCAACCAGCTGCTTTCTGTTTCCATAGAAACAGAGTTGTGAACCAGGGGTATTGGAGGGGCAAAGTGCACAGAGGTACGTGTTGATACATCTATGATTAACATATAGCAAACATAACATAACAAACATATTGCAGTGAGTGTGTATGTGTGTGTGTGTGTGTGTGTGTGTGTGTGTGTGTGTGTGTGTGTGTGTGTGTGTGTGTGTGTGTGTGTGTGTGTGTGTGTGTGTGTGTGTGTGTGTGTGTGTGTGTGTGTGTGTGTGTGTGTGTGTGTGTGTGTGTGTGTGTGTGTGTGTGTGTGTGTGTCTTTATACCTGGAGGGCCCCAAGCCAAACTTGGACTTGATAAATTTAAAGATGTGCTCATCTGATCTGAGTTGGAGAACTTTCTGGAAATACAAACACGTGCACACACAGATATGCATGCACGCACACACGCACACACGCACACACACACATACCCGGACGCAAACACACACACACACACACACACACACACACACACACACACACACACACACACACACACACACACACACACACACACACACACACACACACACACACACACACACACACACACACACACACACACACACACACACAGATAAGGTCAGCTTGTCTGAGGTAAAGAGCAACATACAGTTAAATAAATGAAGCAATGCTTAGCTACAGCATGCTATACAGTATATAATACAATATACACTAGGAGACAGGAGACAAGGCTTAGCTACAACATGCTATCACTATATATAATACAATATACACCAGAGGAAAGGAGAGGAGCTGATGCTTAGCGACATCATGCTACCACTATATATATATATATATATATATATAATACAATATACATTAGAGGAAAAGAGATGAGAGGAGACGATTAGTAGAGAAGAGAAGAGAAGAGAAGAGAAGAAAGAAAAGAAAAGAAAAGAAAAGAAAAGAAAAGAAAAGAAAAGAAAAGAAAAGAAAAGAAAAGAAAAGAAAAGAAAAGAAAAGAAAAGAAAAGAAAAGAAAAGAAAAGAAAAGAAAAGAGGAGAGGAGAGGAGAGGAATCATGGTACCTTAATCAGGTAGTTGATGGTGAAGGTGAGAAGGAGGACCAGGCATGTGTGTAGGAGGATCTTGCCCAGACGCACCAGCAGGCCTCCTGTTTTCAGACCAGGCTAATAGAACACAGAGCATGAGACCTGGATGACACAGTTGGATACGTAGGATAGACACACTCCTATGGAGAGCCTCTGAGACACCTCTGCCCAAGGGACAAAGATCTGTACCAAGTTGGAACATCCAAGACCAAATAGATTTGAAAGAAAATACGGCTATAACGTTGAATTGGGTGTCTAAAGAGTATCACTAATAACCAAAAATGAATATTTACGAGTTATGCGGTGATGTAGTTATCAGTAAATGGACTATAGTTCTATGTCTTTTCTGCGTAAGGAAACCATAACTTTATGGCTGCGGTCATCGTAATTTCTGTGGACACATTGAATAAATGTAGGCAGGAACAACACACACACACACTCACAAACACACACAGACCTGGCAGTATCTGATGAAGAGTGCGGCTACGATGAAGCTCAGGACCAGTGATCCCAGGAGCATGGTGTTGCAGAACTGGAGAAGCCACACACTGAGCAGACTGGTGACCTGGACCACGTAGAGGGTGGTTACCTAGACACACACACACACACACACACACACACACACACACACACACACACACACACACACACACACACATACACACAGACACACAGACACACACACACACACACACACACACACACACACACACACACACACACACACACACACACACACACACACACACACACACACACACACACACACATACACAAATAGACACATGCACACACACACCTAGTGTAATGCAACCTTGAACACACAGACAAACACAGACTAATGGTTCCATAACAGTTTTTACGATGTTTTTACGGGTCTTCAACTCATTGAAAAAGTAGTAGATGAAAAGTCAGCGCTAGATCTAGATGCATGGTTATAATTATGGGCCGTGGGCGAGATGGGACCCACAGGATACACCTTGCCTCTAATCAGCTTATCTGGAACAGCTACCAGCCTTTACAGCCAATCAATACATGCTCTGCTTTCCAAAAGGTTGGCAGACTATTCCAGTCAGATGTGTTGTGTTTCAGAGAGAGAGAGAGAGAGAGAGAGAGAGAGAGAGAGAGAGATAGAGAGAGATAGAGAGAGAGAGAGAGAGAGAGAGAGAGAGAGAGAGAGAGAGAGAGAGAGAGAGAGAGAGAGAGAGAGAGAGAGAGAGAGAGCGAGAGAGAGAGAGAGAGATAGAGAGAGAGAGAGAAAGAGGGGGGGGAAGGAGAAACACACAGAGAGAGGGAGAGAAAGATACAGTGTGTAAAGTGATTGTGAGAGAAAAAGAGTGTGTCAGAGAGAGAGTGAGAGAGAGATAGGGAGGGGGGGGATATAGATGGAGAGAGAGAGGGAAAGTGAAATAGAGAAAGGGAGAGAAAGATACAAATAAAAGTGATTGTGAGAGAAAAATAGTGTGTGAGAGAGAGTGAGAGAAAGAGAGAGAGATAGAGAGGCCCTCTGTTCCCTGGTGATGAGATATTATGTGGTATGCTACAATATCTATAGCTATGGGCCAATCAATAACGCAACAACTGTTCTGCTTTCCAAAATGCTGGCTGACTATTCCAGTCAAATGTGTTGTATTTCAGAGAGAGAGATGGACTTTTGGTGATCCTTCTTAAAACATCTCAACTAAAACAAATGCCCAGTGGAGAAAAGCCCTCTTGACATCTTCATTTGCTGTCATCCACAGTACAAATCACATTCTCCAACCCCAGACATTCTTAAATCCATCAATATCATGCCTCAGAGAGAAATACATGTACTCCAACTTAAGGCACTGGATGAAAGCTTCAGACACTCGCTCAGGGGGGGTTAGTCCTGGGGGGGTCAGTCCTGGGGTGTCAGTCCTGGCTGCAGAGTGAGCTCCTGGGGGGGTCAGTCCTGGCTGCAGAGTGAGCTGCTGGGGTCTCAGTCCTGGCTGCAGAGTGAGCTCCTGTTGCTCAGTCCTGGCTGCAGAGTGAGCTCCTGGGGGGTCAGTCCTGGAGCTCCTGGGGGTCATACCCTGGAGCACCTGGGGGGGGTCAGTCCTGCTCCTGGGGGGTCAGTCCTGGAGCACTGGGGGGGTCAGTCTGCTCCTGGGGCATCAGTCCTGCTCTTGGGGACTCACACCCCAGGAGCAGGACTGACCCCCCCAGCTGCAGAGTGAGCTCCTGGGGGCTCAGTCCTGGCTGCAGAGTGAGCTCCTGGGGGCTCAGTCCTGGCTGCAGAGTGAGCTCCTGGGGCTCAGTCCTGGGGCTCAGTCCTGGCTGCAGAGTGAGCTCCTGGGGGCTCAGTCCTGGCTGCAGAGTGAGCTCCTGGGGGCTCAGTCCTGCTGCAGAGTGAGCTCCTGGGGGGTCAGTCCTGGCTGCAGAGTGAGCTCCTGGGTCGTTGTGGACAGCGACTCCTACAGTTCGGTCGGAGCGCCTGCACAGCGAGGGAAGGATCGAAGAGAGGTAGTGTGACATTCCACACGTTACACTCTCTCAGTGAGAGTCCGCGCTGCCAGGTGAAAATAAGTGGTGGGCTGGGTACACATGTGTCGGAGGAAGCATGTGATAGTCTTTGGCATGCAACGACATGGGACATGCAATGGGCGGCACACAGGAATACACACACACACATGCATTGTCTTTCTCAGGGTCGCCGATGCGATTGAGCTCTGCGCTTAACCCATCCATCGTCCTTCCCCCCAAGGGCAGCGGGAGCAGACAGGGCATCGGCGAGGTACCACGCCCAGGGACCAATCCAAGTGCTCCTTCCCGTCGTGCATGTTTTTCCATTGGGTTTCTCTATCGGGGGGGGGGGGGGGACGGACCCTTGCGAGCATGGGGAGAACATGCAAACTCCACACAGAAAGGCCGGGAGATACCCCACCTGGGTACCTGGCAACGCGGAAACCTGGTCCCCAAGCGGGAATCGAACCCTGGAACTTCGTGCTGTGAGGCGACAGTGTTAACCACTACACCACCGTGCCGTTGTGTTGTGTTCGAAAGCTGTCTCTGTTCATGGTGTTCGTGGGTCAATTTCAGTCCAAAAAAATACTAAAAATGCATGTCTATCATCCAATATTGTTTTTACTACATCATAACTAACTTATTATGCATAACCATACAATCCTATTTTTATTTAATTTTATGGGCCCAACACACATTACACTACATATTTTTAAGTAACATTTTTTTAAATTAAATTCACTCATTATATTGCCTAGAGTGAAGATAGTGGATAAGTATGTTATCTGACTAAAATAAACTAATATTAGAATAGAAATAAAATAAAAATAAAGGGTTTTTAGAACTTTATATTATTAACTATAGTAACCGCTGTGCTGTTACGGGTCAAAATTGACCCGTATAGATTTATGCTAGAAAAAGAAAGCCTTTTTCATAAAACACAACTTTATTTTTAACAGATACCTCATACCACCCAC
This sequence comes from Notolepis coatsorum, assembly GCF_963971535.1. Classification (NCBI taxonomy): domain Eukaryota; kingdom Metazoa; phylum Chordata; class Actinopteri; order Aulopiformes; family Paralepididae; genus Notolepis; species Notolepis coatsorum. The sequence continues at coordinate 116,411,240 of NC_140166.1, forward strand.
TACCCTCCCAGATCCCCTCATAGCACCCACTACCCTCCCAGATCCCCTCATAGCACCCAGTACCCTCCCATATCCCCTCATACCACCCAGTACCCTCCCACATCCCCTCATAGCACCCAGTACCCTCCCATATCCCCTCATACCACCCAGTACCCTCCCACATCCCCTCATACCACCCAGTACCCTCCCAGATCCCCTCATACCACCCAGATCCCCTCATACCACCCAGTACCCTCCCAGATCCCCTCATATCACCCATTACCCTCATACCACCCAGTATACTGAAATGAACCTGACAGAGATATAGACATTCATGCAAGACAATCTGTGCAATGTTGTTCATGCCATGCGCCCCACAAGATGATCAAAGCCTACACTGTACTGCAAGAGTGTGTGTGTGCGTGTGTGTACGTGCGTGTGTGTACGTGTGTGTGCGTGTGTGCATGTGTGTGTGTGTGTGTGTGTGTGTGTGTGTGTGTGTGTGTGTGTGTGTGTGTGTGTGTGTGTGTGTGTGTGTGTGCATGTGTGTGTTTACGTTCAAGTTGAATATCAGTGTCCATATTCTGTGAGAAAGGTTGAGTTCCCGTGGGGGGAGTGGTGCCAGAGGGATTGGGAGAACAGGTGCATGTTGCAAAAAGTAATTGTTCCCGTGGAGGAAAGAGGTGGGGGTAGGGTGTCTAAAGATCAAAGATGAATCTTGACTGACACAAATTTTACCCAGAGTTACCCACAACATTTAAATGCACTGCTGGGTCTTCCCAGACCCTCCCAGATCCCCTCATACCACCCAGTATTCTGTCCATATTCTGTGAGAAAGGTTGAGTTACCTTGGGGGAAGTGGTGCCAGAGGGATTGGGAGAACAGGTGCATGGTTCCCGTGGAGAAAGAGGTGGGGGTGGGGTGTCTAATGATCAAGATGAGTCTTGACTGACCATTTAAATGCACTGCTGGGTCTTCCCTTCCATTTTCCTTCTTTTCCTCTTTCTCTCCTCTTTCACTCTGTTGCCGAACAACCCCTCTCCCGCTACGTCACCACTGGTTGAGGGGGCAGTTACTCCATACTGGCATAGCACGCCAGCCAGAAATGCTGGCCGGCTGCCAAACAAGCCCCCTACTTACCCCTATACACACAGTAAACTAACAATACACAGGAGTTACAATATTTGCATAAATAAGAAAACATATATAGATAGACATTTTGAAAATGAGACCACTTCCATGCACCTCTTACTCAAACCAATATCACTCCCAGCATGCGAGAGAGAGAGAGAGAGAGAGAGAGAGAGAGAGAGAGAGAGGAGAGAGAGAGAGAGAGAGAGAGAGAGAGAGAGAGAGAGAGAGAGAGAGAGAGAGAGAGAGAGAGAGAGAGAGAGAGAGAGAGAGAGAGAGAGAGAAGAGAGAGAGGAGAGAGGGGGCCCTCCAGGGCATCCCCTGGTGATGAGATGTTCTATTTGGTATGCTGCCACATCTAGTTCTATTTGAGGGTTGAATTTGCATTGTTTTCAAATTTATAAATGATAAATGTGCACTTGTATTTTTTGGCCCACAGTCCACCATCCACGTTATAATTGGGTATAATATATCCACAGACTCTTCATGGTAACACTCCTCTCCAGCCCCATTCATTCTATTGTTGTTTTTCTGCTCACACACTTACGCATCATGGTATTTCAGTGATACTTTTGAACAGGATTTCTACATTACGGTACATTACTTGGCTAGCCAAACACTGATGAAGGAACCGTAGTTCCGAAACATGTATGTCTCAGGCTGCCATTAAAAAATTATTGAATCTGAGAGTGCTGGTCCGGCTTCCTGCTTTCTTCAACATTACTTGGTAACCAAATAACATTTGGACATTAAGACCGGAGATATTTAAAGGTGATGTAAGTGGTATTTCTTTGTTAAAATAAGACTTAGGGCTAGATCCACAAAGAATGGATTGCACGGTGCTAATTGCACTCTTACTTACAATTCATTATGAATTGAAAATGGGGGACCCAGGGGCGCCCCAGTGGCGAACCACATAGCGCACTCAGCCGCGACACGGCCGACCCGGGTTCGACTCCCGAACCCATCGTTATTTGCCGAATGTCTTCCCCCCACTCTGTCTCCCATTCCTCCCCTGTCTCTCACTACTGGACTGCCCAGTAGAAATAAAGCGATAAAACGCCAAAAAATAAATCGTAAAAAAAAAAAAAAAAAAAAATGGGGGACCCTGATGTAAACAAGACGAAAGTCTTTCTCTGGTCTGCATCCCGGCGAGACACCCCAGGTGAATAGGCAAATATACTTTTTTTTGTTGATTTTGAGATTTTGTTATATTTTGCTTCCTAAACATGTCTTCTATGAAACTAGTGACAATAAAAGGTCAATAAAACACATTTAGGGCGGTTAGGTGGCGTAGCGGAGATTGCGTTCGTCACCAACCCCGGAGCTGTGAGCTGGATTCGCCTGTTCGAATCCAGCTCACAGCTCCGGGGTTGTCACCAGCTTGGCTGGCCGTTCACACTAATACAATTGGCTGTATTAGAGGGTGGGAGAAGCTGGCGGGGTGGGTCCGGGTCGTTGTAAACAGCGACTCCTACAGTTCGGTCGGGGCGCCTGCTAAGCGCGGATAGGACCTGAGTGGGATAGTGTGATCCTTCCACACGCTACGCCCTCTCAGGGAGGATCCGCGCTGCCAGGTGAAAAGAAGCGGTTGATTGGCTGGACGTGTGTCGGAGGAAGCACGTGATAGCCTCCACTCTCCCAGATGATCTGACTGTGGGGGGTAACTGCGCAGCGACCAGGAAGGGGATTGGGAATTGGCATACGACTAACATTGGGATGGGAGAAAAATCGGAGGAAAAATGGAGGGGGAAAAAGATAATAAAAAAAAAAAAAACACATTTAGTTGTTTATTTTACTTCATTTAGCCTTATTGCATCCATAATGACAGCTCTCTAAATGAAATGGTAGAAAATCTCAATGATGCACTGTCATCTGTATTAAATTATGTCACCCCACTAAAAACGAAAAAGAAGAAAACCAGAGCCTCGCCCTGGTTGAACTATAATGCGGTCAACAAAGAAAAAAGGAAATGTCGTGCAGCGGAGCGAAAATGGAGAAAAACAAAAACCACCATATGCTGTGATATATACAAAGATGCTTTAACTGCTTATAATAAAACCATCTGTTACAAAGGGTCAGATTAAACCGAATATATATATTTATTGCTTGATATCCCTTGTATAATATTTGTATATCGTTTGATATCCCCTGTATATTATTTGTATACAATATAGTATAATAATTTGTATTATTTGTACCCTTTACCTGGGTACAAACCAGACCATAATATTCGCTCTCCTATTGGACAGCGACCCCTAGGCGCCAACGACCATACCCCCAACGGCAAGTTCAAAGGCAACGCCAAGGCATGTCTCAACATGTCCAGGTTTGCGCAGTAATACGAGACATAACTGAGGTTGGCACTAGATAATTCACCTTACGTATAAATACGGCGCAGGTGGAAACAGCAGCAATTCGTTCATTACTAGTAAAGCCTTCACCACGAGTCAACGACCAAGTGAAGTGAGCAACCTTGCGTCTAAATAGAGCACTTAGAACATGTGCGAATAGGATAGTAAAAGTGTCAGAGTTTAGTGAAATAACGTCAAGTTCAACCTAGTTTAATGTGAAGCAGAGTGCACAGGAGAATCTACACCGGCGACTGCAGAACCCTTTCTGGTTGGATTATATTGCTTTGGTACCGTGACTGCTGGAGCAGAGAACCGTCGACCCACTATCGTTTGGGATTTACCCCCCGTGAGGATCATCACTCGGGCCTGCCTCTAGGAAGAGGCTGGCTAGCTGTCTTCCATGCTGTCGAGCATACTTGGATTACAACTGCTGCTTTGTCTGCCGATCAAGGGAGTACATGACCACTCCCGTAGCTGGAGCCTCTTTATTCCTCGTTGACCCATACTTTGCACCCGAACATTCCTCTACCCTGCCGGCCTTACACCCGGAGGGAACCCCCCAGTGTCTCCAGCTGGTACTAGTGTGCCTTATGTAATTGCTATGCCACAGGTGGCGTCAGTTTAGACCCATCTTACTATTCTCATTGACTTACGCTCTTGACCTACTTTACGTGTGTTCTTCGCCTTACAAGCGCGAGTATAATTCTCAATCTGTAACCTAACGTTGCTTGCTTGATAATAATAAATACCCTCCAAATAGAACTTTATGTGTCATTGCCGTATTCTTGTGTGGGTGTTCACCATATATATTCATGTACTGTATGGCCAGTAATTAAAGTACATAACTAAGTAGTGGTTTAATATACCATACTCTCAATACAGTCAGGGAATTGTACCCCTCAGTTACAATTGGTCCTTCGAGCCGGAGGGTATCAGTGTAATATTTAATATAATATTGATATTAACCATGGCCAGCGGTGAACACTCCCCAAGCGGCTCTCCCAAGCTAGAACGCCCACAGCGCAAACGTCAGCCACCTCCCTATCTGGAGGAATACGCTGTCAGTCTAATACCTAGCTTTAAACAGACGTTAAATGCGGATAAAGCGGATAGTCAAAGCATGTCAAATCCTATCGACCAAGCGACCCGACCAGTAGAGACCCCAGTGGATTCAGACCAAACTGACTCAGCTCACGGGGGGGACCAGGTGGGACATGACCAGACTATACCTCCAGACAACGTCACCGGGAGAGTCCCCGGAGAGCTCCAGGATAAAGAAAGCGCTCCGGGGACAGAACCCGACACACAACCAAGAGAAGAGAAGCGCGCCCAGGAGATGGACCTCGGAGCGCGCCAAGAGAACAGATCTCCAACGAGCACTGTCAGAAGCCGATCACCTCCGTCAGTGTCATCCCCCAGCGAATCGGATCAGATGCTGGCGCAGGCATTCATCGCCACCCTGGCAGCCTCCACTGAACGCGATCGACTTCAAGCACAGACGCTTAGTGAGCGCGAACACTCTACCATGGAAAGAGAACGCCTCCAGGCTCAACAGACGAGCGAGCGCGAACAATCTGCAGACCACCGAGAGTGCCTTCACGCGCAACTCCAAGCGCAAGCCCTTAGTGAACGCGAACACTCTGCAACCGATCGAGAGCGCTTCCAGGCGCAACAAACGAGTGAAGACGACCGCATAAGACTGGAGACCAGACGCCTTCAGACGGAAGAGAACATTGAAAGAGGCCGCGCCGATGCACAGCGCGCCGCCGCCAATGCACAGCGCGACGCCGCCCATGCCAGCGCCGATGCACAGCGCGCCGCCGCCAATGCACAGCGCGACGCCGCCCATGCCAGCGCCAATGCACAGCGCGACGCCGCCAATGCACAGTGCGACGCCGCCAATACCCAGCACGAAGCACAGCGCGACGCCGCCAATGCACAGCGCAACGCCGCCAATGCCCAGCGCGAAGCAGAGCGCGACGCCGCCCATGCCCAGCGCGAAGCAGAGCGCGACCGGCTGCAGGCGCAGATGATAGAACAATTGATTGCCATGGCGACACCCCCTCTCTCCGCACGGAGCTCCCGGAGATCATCACGACAAGGGTCTAGGGCACATTCCCCTACCCGACGAAGCGACCCGGGACCCGGCCAACAAGAGGATCCTGTCTACGTCTCCGACCCCCCTCCCCGACCGGTCGATACGAGACCCAGCCACCGGGAAGAACCGGCCTACGTCGCCGAGAGACTGACTAGAAGACTCCAGGACCTAGAAGAGGAAGAGGAAGAAGAGGAATGTCAAGCCCACCAGCAGCAACGTACTCTGGACCAGGAGGCCCAGTACAGCCCCGACCAGCAGCAACGTACTCTGGACCAGGAGGCCCAGTACAGCCCCGAAGTCAGCCCCGAGTCACTGCACTACAAACCCCCGACCCAACTCACGGGTGAGTTTGACGTACAGTCAGCACCGAGGAACAGCACCTGGGTACCCGGCCCCTGGTACCCACCAAGTACCAACCCACGACAACACGTACGGGGAGACTCGCCCAGGAGGCCTCTTCCCCTACGCTCACCAATGTGCCAGTCATCCATGGTATCGTACCTTGGCACACCGACGTTCCCAGACTTTACGCACGAGGACAGAGCACAGTACACGGAATTACGGATGTGCTTGGAGACTATGATGTCCGACGTCCCCGATGAGTCGTACAAATATGCCATCCTCCTCAAGCACCTCAAGGTGCCCAGAGCGCATAATATAGCGCTGGCATATTCCAACTCAAGCACCCCATACTCCGCGGCTCTAATGGCCCTCGACCAGCGTTATGGACGCATATGGGACTACGTGATACAAGAAATAAGAGATATCGACCGCCTCCCCCCAGCCAAAGACAATAGAGCATTGGATGACCTCTCTATCAAGGTACAATCCCTGGTAGGGATGCTGGGGTCCCAAAAGGAGAAAGGGAGATATGAACTATATGCTAACTCTAATGTGGAACGAATACTAGAGAAGCTCCCTCCAGCCCGCCAAGAGCGCTTTCGGCAGCCGAGAGACCACCGTGATCCCGACGGTCCCGAGCCATCCCTCCTAGACCTGGCCGCCTTCCTCGCAAGGGAAGTCAGCAGCCTACGACTGTATACGTTCGTGTGGAGTGGACCAAGCCCAAGAGATGGACCTCGGAGATCTAATGATAACCGCCGGTCAGTGACTGTTATGCACCAGGCCGAGTCAGTGCCACAGCACGAGAACCACAGCAACCCCCCGACCAAGGGGGAGTGGAAGATTGAATGCCAGTACTGTGAAGGGGAACATCGGCTGTATCAATGTGACACTTTCAAGAAGCTGACCACTGACGAGGTGAGTCAGTGGATCAAGGCCAACCGCCGCTGCTTCCGCTGCGCGCGCAACCATATGGCAGCTGAGTGCCGTTTGAAGAAGAGATGCAGCAAGTGCGACGGCGCCCACCTGGAGGTCCTGCACGACATCAACAAACGTCCGCCAGGAAACCAAAGTGGGCCCATCACGGTGATGTATCAGGCCGAGGCGGTGTCACCACATACCAGGCCTGAAACCACCCCCTGGTGTCCCGACTGTCGCAGCAGACACGGGGACCGACAGTGCCACCAGTACTACCCCGAGTCGGCGCCACCACCGTCGAGTCACAACTCCCCCGCCAGAGAGGAACGGGAGATCGTCTGTACCTACTGCGACGGCGGACACTGGCTGGCACAGTGCACCGAATACAAGACACTGAACCTTGTCCAAGTTGATCAGTGGCGTGAGGCGGCCCAGGCGGGCGCCGCTCACCGCGCATCACTGTGCGGGGCCCACCAGCAGAAGATCCAAGGCAACCCACCAACAGGAGTGCTACACATAGACCAGCATAGCGGGACCCCCGAGTGCTCATCAAAGTGGTCAGAGTGCTCCTGAGCTACGAGGACAAGGTCCTGGACACTTACGCCGTCCTAGACGATGGGTCTGAAAAGACTCTCCTCCTCGCTTCTGCCGCAGCCCAGCTGGGCCTGCGGGGTGCCAAAGGAACAATGACAATCCGTACCATTAGAAGAGACCAGAAGACCATAAAGGGTGAAAATGTCTCTTTCACGATAGCAGCGGTCGAGCAGCCCGAGAAGCAGTATAGTATCACTAACGTATTCACCAGCTACGACATAGGCCTGTCACAGTACACCTACCCCATCCCACAGCTGATGGCGAAGTACGTACACCTACGCAGACTACCTATACCGCTTATCGACGGCGCCACACCGACCCTGCTCATAGGCTCCGACCACGCGGACCTCATTCTCCCAATTGAGGCGGCCCACATCGGACCCAAAGGATGCCCAATCGCGGTTCAGACCCGACTAGGGTGGACGCTCCAGGGCCCCCTCTACGGACTTGACAGTCAACCCACGTTTACACGCTGCCTGCACACAAAGGTGAGCGACACAGGCCACTCTCTCGTACAGCCCGTTGAGAGGCTATTGACATTAGACGAGAGGCCTGTGAGAGAACCGTGGGCACAAGAAGAGGGAGTTCCGAACTCCACCCCCCTCAGCTGCGCTCCAAGCGACGTAGCTGACCTCGAACCCAGCACCCCAAGCGACTCCTTGATGGGGCGGCCGGAACCGGACCCTCCTCAGACGGGGTACAGACCAAACAAGAGGAACAGACGGAGGATGTGGAGACACAGCCAAGCACAGATCAACCAGTCTCAGGCCCGCTTCCTCCTAAGCTCCCTACCACCCCTTCCAGCCCGTCAGAAGCGGGTCAAGGACAGGGACAACTTAAAAGTGGACACAATCGTTATGATCATAGACCAGTCACTACCCCGAGCTGCGTGGCCGGCCGGCCGCGTAAGCAAAGTGATCACTGGTGCCGACGGAAAGGTCAGAGCGGCAGAAGTTATTGTCCAGGGACGGACCTATACCCGACCCGTGGCGAGGCTGATAGAGTTGCCAAGGCTCCCTGACTCCCTTGATGACGATCATGACCCACTGACTTTGTAGATTGCCCTACTCCCCACAACAGACATTGAGTGTAGTTGACAGGACTATTAATCTGTCTTCACTTTATCTAATTAGGTGCGGACTAATTAGGAGGCGGCTGTTACAAAGGGTCAGATTAAACCGAATATATATATGTATTGCTTGATATCCCTTGTATAATATTTGTATATCGTTTGATATCCCCTGTATATTATTTGTATATATACACGGAATATCCCTTTACCTGGGTACAAACCAGACCATAATATTCGCTCTCCTATTGGACAGCGACCCCTAGGCGCCAACGACCATACCCCCAACGGCAAGTTCAAAGGCAACGCCAAGGCATGTCTCAACATGTCCAGGTTTGCGCAGTAATACGAGACAGAACTGAGGTTGGCACTAGATAATTCACCTTATGTATAAATACGGCGCAGGTGGAAACAGCAGCAATTCGTTCATTACTAGTAAAGCCTTCACCACGAGTCAACGACCAAGTGAAGTGAGCAACCTTGCGTCTAAATAGAGCACTTAGAACATGTGCGAATAGGATAGTAAAAGTGTCAGAGTTTAGTGAAATAACGTCAAGTTCAACCTAGTTTAATGTGAAGCAGAGTGCACAGGAGAATCTACACCGGCGACTGCAGAACCCTTTCTGGTTGGATTATATTGCTTTGGTACCGTGACTGCTGGAGCAGAGAACCGTCGACCCACTATCGTTTGGGATTTACCCCCCGTGAGGATCATCACTCGGGCCCGCCTCTAGGAAGAGGCTGGCTAGCTGTCTTCCATGCTGTCGAGCATACTTTATTCCTCGTTGACCCAGACTTTGCACCCGAACATTCCTCTACCCTGCCGGCCTTACACCCGGAGGGAACCCCCCAGTGTCTCCAGCTGGTACTATTGTGCCTTATGTAATTGCTATGCCACAGGTGGCGTCAGTTTAGACCCATCTTACTATTCTCATTGACTTATGCTCTTGACCTACTTTACGCGTGTTCTTCGCCTTACAAGCGCGAGTATAATTCTCAATCTGTAACCTAACGTTGCTTGCTTGATAATAATAAATACCCTCCAAATAGAACTTTATGTGTCATTGCCGTATTCTTGTGTGGGTGTTCACCATATATATTCATGTACTGTATGGCCAGTAATTAAAGTACATAACTAAGTAGTGGTTTAATATACCATACTCTCAATACAGTCAGGGAATTGTACCCCTCAGTTACACCATCCGCTTAGCAAGGAAAGACTACTTCTCTAAAATCATTACAGAAAACGCTGGAAACTCCAGAATCCTTTTTTCCACTATTAATCTACTACTCAACACTGCCCCTACACCTCCTCAGTCATCAACGGTTAAGTGTGAAGAACTTGCACTATTCTTTAACAACAAAATAACCTTGATCAGGGCCAGCATTACTCATGATGGAAATAAAGCTGATTGCAGCAAACCGCGCAATGTAACCATGAGAAGATTCACATGCATTACATTAGATGTACTCTGCAAAACTGTCTCAGAATGTAACTCCTCCACCTCAGACATTGACCCTATACCTACAGCTTTCTTCAAACGGGTGTTTAATAGTGTTTCAAGACCTGTGCTAGATATCATAAACACTTCCCTTAGAACTGGTATTTTCCCAGATGCCTTTAAAACAGCAGTTGTAAAGCCATTACTAAAAAAAACCTAACTTGGATAGTAATGTAATGGCAAATTATCCAATATCCAACCTACCATTCATTAGTAAAGTACTTGAAAAGATAGTTTCAGTTCAAATAAATTCCTTTCTTGAAGAAAACAACATCTCGGGATTCAGAAAATATCATAGCACTGAAACTGCCCTCACCAAAATAATCAGTGACCTCAGACTAAACTCTGACGAGAATAAGATCTCCATCCTTATCCTGCTAGATCTCAGTGCAGCATTTGATACAATCGATCACAATATTCTAATCGATCGTCTTGAAAACCTTGTCGGTTTCTCAGAACATGTGCTAGGCTGGTTTATCAGAGGGAGGAAATTCTATGTTAAACTAGGAGATCACATGTCTGATATATACGACAACAACTATGGAGTTGCACAAGGGAGTTGCTTAGGTCCTTTACTCTTCTCCCTTTACATGTTACCGCTGGGTGATATCATCAGAGAACATAATGTAGATTTCCATAGCTATGCGGATGATACACAACTGTACATATCTTCTGAACCAAATGATACAGCGATTAGCTCCATTACAGACTGCTTACTGGCAATAAATAAATGGATGAGTAAGAACTTCCTGAAACTAAACGAGAACAAAACTGAAATTCTAATTATCGGCCCCAAAACTAAAAAAGAAGCGTTAATAAAGAACCTGGGAGGACTAACCCCTTGGATCAAATCTGAGGTCACTAGTCTCTGGGTTATCATAGATTCAGAACTGAACTTCAATTCTCATATTAGCAAAGTGACGAAAACATCGTTCTTCCATCTCAGAAATATAGCAAAAGTACGACCATTTATTAATCAGAACGATGCTGAGAAGCTAATTCATGCATTCATATCTAGCCGGTTAGACTACTGTAATGCACTTTTCACAGGTCTCCCTAAGAAAACCACAGAGAGGCTTCAGCTAATCCAAAACTCTGCAGCCCGACTGCTAACTAGAACCAAAAGGAGAGAGCACATTAGTCCAGTCTTAGCTGCTTTACACTGGCTTCCTGTAACATTTAGAATTGACTTTAAGGTCCTTCGCCTTACATACAAAGCTCTAAATGGACAGGGACCTAGCTACATCGCCAACACTCTAATAAATTACAAGCCAGCAAGAACACTGCGATCATCAGCTGCTGGACTACTAGAGGCTCCCAGAAACAGTCAAAAGAGGATCGGTAATGCAGCCTTTATCAACTAGACCCCAAAACTGTGGAACAAACTACCCCAAAACATCAGGGAAGCCAACTCGCTAGACATCTTCAAAAGACAGCTTAAAAATATCTCTTTGCTCAGGCATTTCAATGAAACATCAGGGATATCCTGACACAAATTGTACTTACCTGCACTATTCTTACCCTGCTTACTTTTATACACTGCCTATCAAATTCATGTGTCGGTTCTATGCAAATTTTATATGCACTGTAATTTTAAGAGAACTATCTTATCACACGTTTTACTTCTTACTGATGCACTGCTCTGTTGTATGTTAAATACCCTGTTGTATGTCCGTTCTATTTTATAATTTTTAGACTATTTTTAAACTGAATCATTTTAAACTATTTTTATTATTTGTATTACTGAATGAAACTGTAAACAGAGAGCCTATTGGGATGCTAGATCCTAATGTGAAACACTGTGATTTACCATACGTTGCTACCTGTCTATCTTTTTTATGCTCGATTATGCCTGTATTTTTTACTGTTGTGAAGCACTTTGAACTGCAACCTCTGTATGAAAAGTGCTATACAAATAAAGTTATTATTATTATTATTATTATTATTATTATTATATTATTATTATTATTATTATTATTATTATTATTATTATTATTATTATTATTATTATTATTATTATTATTATTATTATTATTATTATAAATGTGCCCATATTTAATGGGGAAGTGCCTCATTTGCTTATATAAACATAAAATTCAGAAAACGTTCAATATATTTTTTCTTAGTTTATATGTACATAACAAACTAGGAACGTTTTATAGTGATATCTATTCAAATATTTGTTTGCCTATTAGGGGGTACTACACTGTACTACACTGTTACTACACTGTTTGTAGCCTGTGTGTAGTTCTGTTCAGTTTAATAACATCATTATTAGACTGACCTGTGTGGTGTGTATGAGGTCTAGACTGACCTGTGTGTTGTGTATGAGGTCTAGACTGACCTGTGTGTTGTGTATGGGGTCTAGACTGACCTGTGTGTTGTGTATGAGGTCTAGACTGACCTGTGTGTTGTGTATGAGGTCTAGACTGACCTGTGTGTTGTGTATGAGGTCTAGACTGACCTGTGTGTTGTGTATGGGGTCTAGACTGACCTGTGTGGTGTGTATGAGGTCTAGACCAGGGACGCGGGAACTCATTCTGACTTGGGGGTGCGGGGGTGCGGTCGAGTCAGAGATAAATAATAATAATACCACCGTCATATTAAAATGCATGCGCGAAGCAGAAGACGATTTATTGCAAGCGGCAACAACAAGCATACATCACCAGCCTACCCCACCTGTTGCGCCCCCGTACCAGAACGCTACGACGGACGGGGACGTCTCTAAATGTCGTGCCTTTATTTTTCAATGTTCACTATTCGGACAACAGCCACACACTTCCAAAGTGATTATACATCTAAAATCGCTTACCTGCTCAAGGGTCCTGCGTTAGAATGGGCGACAGGCAGCTCTCCACTTCAGTCAGTCCTTTATCCATTTTGTCCAGTCTTCTGCCTTGAAGGTGAATTTCTCTGGCGGGGGAACTTTAAACTGACTCATATTTTCGCTTTCACGCCGTTAGCGCTAGCTACCCTGCTGTCTCTAAACTCAAACTCAAACTAGTACTAACGTTACTGTAGCAGCCTACTCTAAAGTCTATACCAACGGATTTCCAGTTCCGCGTTGACGCTTCCAGGCCGCGTCTATTCGAATCCCAACCGGTTCATGCGTCGGCTACACGCTGTTAATAACACTGCATTATCAAGACAGCGCCCCTATGAATATCTGGCAATAAAGTAGGGTACATCTGCAGTGCCGCTTCGCTCTTTGACATTGAGTAGCCTCGGTTACAATGGAATAAATGCCAAAACAACCTTGCAGTTGCAGTTACACTCCCATCCAGCAGGGGGTGCTGCAGCCCCTGCCGCACCCCCCCCCCCCCCCTTCCCGCGTCATTGGTCTAGACTGACCTGTGTGTTGTGTATGGGGTCTAGACTGACCTGTGTGGTGTGTATGAGGTCTAGACTGACATGTGTGTTGTGTATGGGGTCTAGACTGACCTGTGTGGTGTGTATGAGGTCTAGATTGACCTGTCTGGTGTGTATGAGGTCTAGACTGACCTGTGTGGTGTGTATGAGGTCTAGACTGACCTGTGTGTTGTGTATGAGGTCTAGACTGACCTGTGTGGTGTGTATGAGGTCTATACTGACCTGTGTGGTGTGTATGAGGTCTAGACTGACCTGTGTGGTGTGTATGAGGTCTATACTGACCTGTGTGGTGTGTATGAGGTCTAGATTGACCTGTCTGGTGTGTATGAGGTCTAGACTGACCTGTGTGGTGTGTATGCGGTCCAGACTCACCTGTGTGGAGTGTATGAGGTCCAGGCAGTCTAAGGAGTATATGATGAGGGCTTGGACCAGCAGAATGAATTGGTTGAACTGCCACGTCAGGCAGAAACAGAATGTGGTGACGAACATCAGCCACACCAGCACCTTCTGAGGAGGAGAAACACACACACACACACACACACACACACACACACACACACACACACACACACACACACACACACACACACACACACACACACACACACACACACACACACACACACACACACACACACACACACACACACACACACACACACACACACACACACAGTTGGATAAACTCTTTTGTAATGCCACAAGGCTCAAATCGTATCATACATTTCTATGATATGACGTGATAATAATAATAATAATAATAATAATAATAATAATAATAATAATAATAATAATAATAATAATAATAATAATAATAATAATAATAATAATAATAATAATAATAATAATAATAATAATAATAATAATAATAAACAGTACAAAGTTAAATATTTAATTTGGAGTAAAAGTACAGTTCCCTGAGATGAAAATACTCAAGTAAAGTACAAGTACCTCATGATTGTACTTAAGTACACAGTGGATTCTTGAACACGAAAAAATGCAACTTAAAACATTTGAATACACTGAGCACAATTTACAGGATATAGAAAATGATATTGACCCAGACAATAATCTATTCTTCAACATCAACGACAACTGCTGCTCCTATACAGATGATCAGTACAACCGGACAATTAAGACAGTTAACAAACTATCAATAATTCACTTCAATTCAAGAAGTCTGTATGCAAACCTTAACAGCATTAAGGAATATTTAAACCAGTTTACACAACCATTTAACATAATTGCCATATCAGAAACTTGGATGAACGAGGAAAAGGGAATGGATTTTGAAATGGTCGGATATGAACTCAACTACATGAACAGAAAAAATAAGAGTGGAGGAGGAGTGGCTGTGTATATGTGGATACAAACTTGAATTATAAGATTGTAGAAAGAATGACAAATGTGATTGATAATTTATTAGAATGTATAACAATAGAAATATGTGTAGAAAAAAAGATAAATATAATTGTGAGCTGTATATATAGAGCACCAGGTTAAAATATTGAAGTTTTCAAGGACTGGATGGAGGAAATGTATATAAACAATAATCAAAATACTATTTTCATCTGTGGGGATTTTAACATTGATCTTTTAAATCCAAACAAACATAAAATGGGGAATTCATCAACACATTGTATAGTTTGAGCCTGTATCCAAAAATCACAAGACCCAGCCTAATCACATCCCATTGTGCCACTCTGATAGACAATATATTTACAAATATTATAGAAAACAATACAGTGAGTGGATTACTAATAAATTACATCAGTGACCATTTACCAGTTTTTACAGTTTATGACAACAACTACACAGAAAACAAGCAGGACAATAAACTACAATTTAAACGAGTGAGGATAGAATAATCAATGAACGCTTTCAAAAATGATTTGCTACTACAAAATTGGGAGATAGTATATAAAGAGGAAGACACTGATAAAGCATATGAAACAGAATTTATTATCTATATGTAACTTATTATATCATAAACATTGTCCAATAAAAGAATATAACAGTAAACATAAACACAGCCCATGGATCACAAAGGGATTACAGAATGCATGTAAAAAGAAAAATACACTATATAAAGAATTTATAAAACATAGAACTAAAGAGGCAGAAAATAAATATAAGAAATATAAAAATAAGTTAGCTAATATTATGAGAAGATGTAAGAAGGATTATTATAGTAGAATATATATTATAGTAGAATATTATAATATTAGATAACAACAATTGTACCTAAATTGTACCTCATCCCATTTCTGCTTTGCACTGTATAGTATATTGTATATTATTATATTGTATAGTATATTGTATGGTAACTCAGTTACTTCTACTCTGCATTGAACATTGTATATATGTACATACTGAACACTTGTGTCTACGTACTTGACTTCTATTTTATACTTGCTATACTTATTTTATACTTATCTATTTTTGTCTAGCACAGTCTCTGGAGCGTAACAGAAAGAAGCATTTTGTATAAAAGTATTCTGTACTTCTGTATGACAACTAATAAAGAAACTTGAGAACTTGAAACTTGAGAACTTGAGAACAACAAATATAATATTAAAGGTGTTTGGAATATATTAAATGGTATTATTAGGAATGGCTCAAGACAAGTAAGCTATCCTCAGTATTTTATTGAAAATGATCAAACTATTAGCAATATGGATGATGTGGTTAACATGCAACTTTAATACATTTTTTTGTAAATATTGGACCAGAATTAGCGGGACAAATCCAAGATCCAGTGACTCCTGAAGACATAAATGACAATTATATTGAAAGAAATCCTAGTTCAATGTTTCTGGAAGCGGTAGATGAAAATGAAATTATAGAAACTACTAATAAATGTAAAAACAAAACATCTATTGAAAGTAATGAAATATATATGAAAATAGTAAAAAAATGTCATTCATGGGATTTCAAAACCACTCACGTACATCTGCAATTTATCATTCAAAACTGGTCGATTTCCGAATAAAATGAAAATAGCAAAAGTCATACCTCTGTTCAAAACTGGAGATAAACACTGTTTCTCTACTTCCTCAGTTTTCAAAAATATTAGAAAAACTCTTCAACAACAGATTAGATAAATTCATTGATAAACATAATTTACTCACCGATAGCCAGTATGGATTCAGATCAAACCGGTCACCATCACTAGCATTAATATAACATGATAAATCATGATATATTAATCAGGAAATTGGAACGATATGGGATCAGGGGGGTAGTATTGGATTGGGTGAGAAGCTATCTAAATAAAAGGCAACACTTTGTGATAATGAGAGATTATAAATCTGAATGTTTGGACATTGCTTGTGGTGTCCCCCAGGGGTCAGTTTGGGTCCAAAATGGTTCATCTTGTATATAAACGATATAAAAGTATAATATATTTAAATGTATTTTATTTGCAGATTACACTAATCTTTTTTGTTCTGGTGAGAATATCCAGCAGCTTTTAGAGGTTATCACATCTGAGATGAAGAAATTAAAAAAATTGTTTGATAGAAACAAATTATCATTGAATTTGAGCAAAACTAAAATTATGTTATTTGGAAACTGTAGATTAAATACTCAAGTACAAGTTAAAATAAATTATGTGATTATTGAAAGAGTTTATGAAAATAAATTCCTAGGTGTAATAATAGACCTTATTATTACATGGCATTTTAACATTCGCCGAAATGCTTGATTGTGATTGGTCAATAGCCCCTGACAGAGGTGAATTATTTTTCGATAACCACTGGTGATTATTATTTTTCGCAGCTGGAGCAATCAAGCCCACTGACACACACTGTTTCAGTGCAATCAGACACACCTGCCGGCTGCCGGCGATAATAATAATCACTTTATTTGGGCTGACAGAGCCACAGAACAACTGCGTCTGCATTTGATCTCGTCTTGTCGATGGTGTAAAATGAATTAGGTATATTGTTAGTAAGGTAACCATGTAATAAGCGGGATAATGTATAGCTATACTCGGTCATTGTCGCAAAATAATTGACCTTCACTGACGTTTAAAACACCTCGGCGAGGCGCCTCGATGTTCTAAACTCCGTGTCAGTCAATTATTTTGCGACAATGACCTCGTAGCTATACATTATCCCTTACATACAATCTGCTGGAAACCTCACATAAATGTCCAAACTAAACGGTCAAGAAGCATTTCAGTCGTGAGTAAAGTAAAGCACATTCTGGATTAAAAATTACTCTACATTCTCCACTAGTTTTACCATATTTAAATTATTGTGCTGAAGTCTGGGGAAACACTTATAATTCTACACTACAACCACTTTTTATACTCCAAAAAATGGCCATAAGGATAGTTCACATTGCAAGTTATCGTGATCACACAAACATATTATTTTTAAAGTCAAAAACATTAAAGGTAAATGATCTTGTGGAATTTAAAACAGCACAATTAATGTATAAAGCAAAAGGTAATGTACTTCAACATTCAAGAACTGTTCTTTGATAAAGAGGGGGGTTATAATCTGAGGGGAGAACTCAATTTAAAAGTTCTTAGTGTACGCAGTACGCACTACCATGAGAAGACACTGCATTTCAATTATGTGGAGTGAAACTGTGGAACAGTCTGAATGTGGTGCTAAAACAATGTCCAAGTATGAGACAATTCAAACTGAATTATAAGGAAATTATGTTCACTAGGTACAGGGATGAGGAAGAGATTTGACATTCACAGGTGTTTACATTTTTATTTTATTTCTTTCATGTTTTACATATAGGACCTATAGTTTTTTTTATATATATATACTGTATATATATTTGTTTTGTAAGGATTTAAATTAGTACACTCGTTTGAGTAGTGGAAAAGGGGTAGAATTAAATAAGTGTATACTTCTTCCTACTCCTTTTCGAACATGTAAATTGAGTTATGTTTTGCTTTTGTTTATTTATATTTTTTTCCTGCATTTCCCCAAGGGGATCAATAAAGGAATATCTTATATTATCTTATCTTATCTTAACATTGGGTATTTCTGGACCACAAATGTGCAATACTCCACAAAACGAATGCCCGATTGGTTCAGATAGCATTTGAGAGGATATTGCTGATATTGCTGGAAACCTCACATAAATGTCCAAACTAAACGGTCAAGAAGCATTTCAGTCATGAGTAAAGTAAAGCACATTCTGGATAAAAAATCACTCTACATTCTCCACTAGTTTTACCATATTTAAATTACTGTGCTGAAGTCTGGGGAAACACTTATAATTCTACACTACAACCACTTTTTATACTCCAAAAAATGGCCATAAGGATAGTTCACATTGCAGGTTATCGTGATCACACAAACATATTATTTTTAAAGTAAAAAACATTAAAGGTAAATGATCTTGTGGAATTTAAAACAGCACAATTAATGTATAAAGCAAAAGGTAATGTACTTCAACATTCAAGAACTGTTCTTTGATAAAGAGGGGGGTTATAATCTGAGGGGAGAACTCAATTTAAAAGTTCTTAGTGTACGCAGTACGCACTACCATGAGAAGACACTGCATTTCAATTATGTGGAGTGAAACTGTGGAACAGTCTGAATGTGGTGCTAAAACAATGTCCAAGTATGAGACAATTCAAACTGAATTATAAGGAAATTATGTTCACTAGGTACAGGGATGAGGAAGGGATTTGACATTCACAGGTGTTTACATTTTTATTTTATTTCTTTCATGTTTTACATATAGGACCTATAGTTTTTTTTATATATATATACTGTATATATATTTGTTTTGTAAGGATTTAAATTAGTACACTCGTTTGAGTAGTGGAAAAGGGGTAGAATTAAATAAGTGTATACTTCTTCCTACTCCTTTTCGAACATGTAAATTGAGTTATGTTTTGCTTTTGTTTATTTATATTTTTTTCCTGCATTTCCCCAAGGGGATCAATAAAGGAATATCTTATATTATCTTATCTTATCTTAACATTGGGTATTTCTGGACCACAAATGTGCAATACTCCACAAAACGAATGCCCGATTGGTTCAGATAGCATTTGAGAGGATATTGCTGATATTGCTGGAAACCTCACATAAATGTCCAAACTAAACGGTCAAGAAGCATTTCAGTCATGAGTAAAGTAAAGCACATTCTGGATAAAAAATCACTCTACATTCTCCACTAGTTTTACCATATTTAAATTACTGTGCTGAAGTCTGGGGAAACACTTATAATTCTACACTACAACCACTTTTTATACTCCAGAAAATGGCCATAAGGATAGTTCACATTGCAGGTTATCGTGATCACACAAACATATTATTTTTAAAGTCAAAAACATTAAAGGTAAATGGTCTTGTGGAATTTAAAACAGCACAATTAATGTATAAAGCAAAAGGTAATGTACTTCAACATTCAATAACTGTTCTTTGATAAAGAGGGTGGTTATAATCTGAGGGGAGAACTCAATTTAAAAGTTCTTAGTGTACGCAGTACGCACTACTATGAGAAGACACTGCATTTCAATTATGTGGAGTGAAACTGTGGAACAGTCTGAATGTGGTGCTAAAACAATGTCCAAGTATGAGACTATTCAAACTGAATTATAAGGAAATTATGTTCACTAGGTACAGGGATGAGGAAGGGATTTGACATTCACAGGTGTTTACATTTTTATTTTCTTTCTTTCATGTTTTACATATAGGACCTATAGTTTTTTTTATATATATATACTGTATATATATTTGTTTTGTAAGGATTTAAATTAGTACACTCATTTGAGTAGTGGAAAAGGGGTAGAATTAAATAAGTGTATACTTCTTCCTACTCCTTTTCGAACATGTAAATTGAGTTATGTTTTGCTTTTGTTTATTTATATTTGTTCCTGCATTTCCCTAAGGGGATCAATAAAGGGATATCTTATCTTATCTTATCTTAACATTGGGTATTTCTGGACCACAAATATGCAATACTCCACAAAACGAATGCCCGATTGGTTCAGATAGCATTTGAGAGGATATTAGATTTGTTCTGGGGGGGGGAGTGTGGGGGGACAGAGGCTGAGGGTGGGGTACCTGCTGTATAGCGCTGAGCTGTGGTCTCAGGTAACAGGTGATAACAGCCACCTGTAGTGCCAGGAAGGGAAGAGACCAGTTCTCTCTCAGCGAGATAGTGAACTCTACACGAGTAGTATCTATCCTGAGAGAGCGAGAGAGAGATAGAGAGAGAGACAGACACAGAGAGAGAGAGAGAGAGAGAGAGAGAGAGAGAGATAGAGAGAGAGAGAGAGAGAGAGAGAGAGAGAGAGAGAGAGAGAGAGAGAGAGAGAGAGAGATAAGGATATATAGGGAGAGAGGGAGGGGGAGACAGAGATGGAAGAGAGACAGATGTAAAGAGAAAAGAAGGGGGGCAGAGAGAGGGGGAGAGAGGGGGAGAGAGGGGGAGAGAGAGAAATAGGGAGGGAGAGAGAGATGGGAAGAGAGAGAGGAGCAAGGGTGAATTGTAGGAGAGAGGTGGAGTCAGTCAACAATACTGTAATATAAAAACGATGTACTATCTCCAAGGATTCAGGGATCTTGAAAAATTAAATAAAATAATAAAATAAAATAAAAAGAGCACTAAATAAGTTGTAGACTAGAATATCAATCAACAAATACAGCCATGTGTTAGGGTTTGTGGCTAGGGGAGATGGACGAGGGGCCGGGACCAGACGACGAGGAAGGCCCGGGCGTGGAGGCCGGACCGGACGTAGAGACGAGACCCGACGTGGGAGCCGGACCAGATGACGAGGAAGGGCCGGGCACGGAGGCCGGGCCGGACGTTGAGACGGGACCAGGCGAGAAGCCGGAGGCAGGCGACTCCCCAGGGACAGGAGCAGGAGCACGACCCGGACTAGACGTCGGGGTCTCCCCGGGAGCCGGAGGAGGAACAGGGGTCATAGGGAACGCGCTAGCTGATGGGGCAGTCCTAGCTGTGGGAGCCTGGCAAACTGCAGGGGCTAAGCTAGCAGACGGGGCTGGACTAGCTGTGGAAGCCTGGTTAGCTGCAGGGGCTAAGCTAGCAGACGGGGCTGGACTAGCTGTGGAAGCCTGGTTAGCTGCAGGGGCTAAGCTAGCAGACGGGGCTGGACTAGCTGTGGAAGCCTGGTTAGCTGCAGGGGCTAAGCTAGCAGACGGGGCTGGACTAGCTGTGGAAGCCTGGTTAGCTGCAGGGGCTAAGCTAGCAGACGGGGCTGGACTAGCTGTGGAAGCCTGGTTAGCTGCAGGGGCTAAGCTAGCAGACAGGGCTGTACTAGCTGTGGAAGCCTGGTTAGCTGCAGGGGCTAAACTAGCAGACGGGCTGTACTAGCTGTGGAAGCCTGGTTAGCTGCAGGGGCTAAGCTAGCAGACGGGCTGTACTAGCTGTGGAAGCCTGGTTAGCTGCAGGGGCTAAGCTAGCAGACGGGCTGTACTAGCTGTGGAAGCCTGGTTAGCTGCAGGGGCTGAGCTAGCAGACGGGGCTGGACTAGCTGTGGAAGCCTGATTAGCTGCAGGGGCTAAGCTAGCAGACAGGGCTGGACTAGCTGTGGAAGCCTGGTTAGCTGCAGGGGCTAAGCTAGCAGACAGGGCTGGACTAGCTGTGGAAGCCTGGTTAGCTGCAGGGGCTAAGCTAGCAGACGGGGCTGGACTAGCTGTGGAGGCCTGATTAGCTGCAGGGGCTAAGCTAGCAGACGGGCTGTACTAGCTGTGGAAGCCTGGTTAGCTGCAGGGGCTAAGCTAGCAGACGGGCTGTACTAGCTGTGGAAGCCTGGTTAGCTGCAGGGGCTAAGCTAGCAGACAGGGCTGGACTAGCTGTGGAAGCCTGGTTAGCTGCAGGGGCTAAACTAGCAGACAGGGCTGTACTAGCTGAGGAAGCCTGGTTAGCTGCAGGGGCTAAACTAGCAGACGGGCTGTACTAGCTGTGGAAGCCTGGTTAGCTGCAGGGGCTAAACTAGCAGACAGGGCTGTACTAGCTGAGGAAGCCTGGTTAGCTGCAGGGGCTAAGCTAGCAGACAGGGCTGTACTAGCTGTGGAAGCCTGGTTAGCTGCAGGGGCTAAGCTAGCAGACGGGGCTGGACTAGCTGTGGAAGCCTGGTTAGCTGCAGGGGCTAAGCTAGCAGACGGGGCTGGACTAGCTGTGGAAGCCTGGTTAGCTGCAGGGGCTAAGCTAGCAGAAGGGGCTGTACTAGCTGTGGAAGCCTGGTTAGCTGCAGGGGCTAAGCTAGCAGACGGGGCTGGACTAGCTGAGGAAGCCTGGTTAGCTGCAGGGGCTGAGCTAGCAGACGGGGCTGGACTAGCTGTGGAGGCCTGGTCAGCTGCAGGGGCTGAGCTAGCAGACGGGGCTGGACTAGCTGTGGAAGCCTGGTTAGCTGCAGGGGCTAAGCTAGCAGACGGGGCTGTACTAGCTGTGGAAGCCTGGTTAGCTGCAGGGGCTAAGCTAGCAGACAGGGCTGGACTAGCTGTGGAAGCCTGGTCAGCTGCAGGGGCTAAGCTAGCAGACAGGGCTGGACTAGCTGTGGAAGCCTGGTTAGCTGCAGGGGCTAAGCTAGCAGACAGGGCTGGACTAGCTGTGGAAGCCTGGTTAGCTGCAGGGGCTAAGCTAGCAGACAGGGCTGGACTAGCTGTGGAAGCCTGGTTAGCTGCAGGGGCTAAGCTAGCAGACGGGGCTGGACTAGCTGTGGAAGCCTGGTTAGCTGCAGGGGCTAAACTAGCAGACAGGGCTGTACTAGCTGTGGAAGCCTGGTTAGCTGCAGGGGCTAAGCTAGCAGACAGGGCTGTACTAGCTGAGGAAGCCTGGTTAGCTGCAGGGGCTAAACTAGCAGACAGGGCTGTACTAGCTGTGGAAGCCTGGTTAGCTGCAGGGGCTAAACTAGCAGACAGGGCTGTACTAGCTGAGGAAGCCTGGTTAGCTGCAGGGGCTAAACTAGCAGACAGGGCTGTACTAGCTGAGGAAGCCTGGTTAGCTGCAGGGGCTAAGCTAGCAGAAGGGGCTGGACTAGCTGTGGAAGCCTGGTTAGCTGCAGGGGCTAAGCTAGCAGACGGGGCTGGACTAGCTGTGGAAGCCTGGTTAGCTGCAGGGGCTAAGCTAGCAGACGGGGCTGGACTAGCTGTGGAAGCCTGGTTAGCTGCAGGGGCTAATCTAGCAGACGGGGCTGGACTAGCTGTGGAAGCCTGGTTAGCTGCAGGGGCTAAGCTAGCAGACGGGGCTGGACTAGCTGTGGAAGCCTGGTTAGCTGCAGGGGCTGAGCTAGCAGACGGGGCTGGACTAGCTGTGGAAGCCTGGTTAGCTGCAGTGGCTAAGCTAGCAGACGGGGCTGGACTAGCTGTGGAAGCCTGGTTAGCTGCAGGGGCTAAGCTAGCAGACGGGGCTGGACTAGCTGTGGAAGCCTGGTTAGCTGCAGGGGCTAAGCTAGCAGACAGGGCTGGACTAGCTGTGGAAGCCTGGTTAGCTGCAGGGGCTAAGCTAGCAGACAGGGCTGGACTAGCTGTGGAAGCCTGGTTAGCTGCAGGGGCTAAGCTAGCAGACGGGGCTGGACTAGCTGTGGAAGCCTGGTTAGCTGCAGGGGCTAAACTAGCAGACAGGGCTGTACTAGCTGTGGAAGCCTGGTTAGCTGCAGGGGCTAAGCTAGCAGACAGGGCTGTACTAGCTGAGGAAGCCTGGTTAGCTGCAGGGGCTAAACTAGCAGACAGGGCTGTACTAGCTGTGGAAGCCTGGTTAGCTGCAGGGGCTAAACTAGCAGACAGGGCTGTACTAGCTGAGGAAGCCTGGTTAGCTGCAGGGGCTAAACTAGCAGACAGGGCTGTACTAGCTGAGGAAGCCTGGTTAGCTGCAGGGGCTAAGCTAGCAGAAGGGGCTGGACTAGCTGTGGAAGCCTGGTTAGCTGCAGGGGCTAAGCTAGCAGACGGGGCTGGACTAGCTGTGGAAGCCTGGTTAGCTGCAGGGGCTAAGCTAGCAGACGGGGCTGGACTAGCTGTGGAAGCCTGGTTAGCTGCAGGGGCTAAGCTAGCAGACGGGGCTGGACTAGCTGTGGAAGCCTGGTTAGCTGCAGGGGCTAAGCTAGCAGACGGGGCTGGACTAGCTGTGGAAGCCTGGTTAGCTGCAGGGGCTGAGCTAGCAGACGGGGCTGGACTAGCTGTGGAAGCCTGGTTAGCTGCAGGGGCTAAGCTAGCAGACAGGGCTGGACTAGCTGTGGAAGCCTGGTTAGCTGCAGGGGCTAAGCTAGCAGAAGGGGCTGTACTAGCTGTGGAAGCCTGGTTAGCTGCAGGGGCTAAGCTATCAGACAGGGCTGTACTAGCTGTGGAAGCCTGGTTAGCTGCAGGGGCTAAGCTAGCAGACAGGGCTGGACTAGCTGTGGAAGCCTGGTTAGCTGCAGGGGCTAAGCTAGCAGACAGGGCTGTACTAGCTGTTGAGACCATGGGGTTAGCCGACGGGGCGGCTCCAGGTAGACTGACCTTGCTAGCTGAAGGGGCAGTCCTAGCAGTGGGGAAACTGACCTTGCTAGCTGAATGAGCTACGCACACAGTGGGGCTAGCAGGCAGAGCTGAGGCGTTAGCAGTAGGTACTCTGGCAGGTGAGGCTATGCTAGCTTTCCTAGACGTACTAGCTCTCAGAGACTTGCTAGCAGTACGAACTATGCTAGCAGATGGGGCTAAGGTGCTAGCAGTAGTTATGCTAACAACTGGGGCCATGCTGGCAGTAGAGGCTTCACCAGCAGAGGAGGCCATGCTAGCTGTGGAAACTATGCTATCAATAGGGACTAGTTACCTGGGTAGTGCTAGCTGCAGGACCTGTGCTAGCTGCAAGGGCTACACTAGTGGGGGCTAGGTTAGCTGCCTGGGCAGTGCTAGCTGCAGGGCCTGTGCTAGCTGTAGAGGGTACACTAGCCGAGAGGGTTCGGGTGCTAGCTGTAGGTGCTACACTAGCGGGGAAAACTGAGGTGCCAGCTGAAGTACCGACACTAGCAGGCAGGGCTACACTAGTAGGTGAAGTCAGGGGGGAAGCTGCAGAAGCTACAGAGGCTGAACCAGCTCTAGGGGCTATGCTAGCAGCAGACGCTAAGCTAGGAGTTGAGTCCTGGTTTGCTGTAGAGGCTAAGCTATTTGCAAAGGGCCTGACATGGTTAGCAGCCTGGCAGTCGGCTGGGGAGTTGGGGTCCTGGAAAAGCACCCTAAACATGTTCCCGGCCAGTAACCGGAGTTTGAATGCTCTTCCAGGACTCCACTTCATCATGGAGAACACCAGGCGATAAGCGCTCCTTCGCTCCTCCAGACTGCAGGCCGGAGAATAATTGCAGAGGAATTCTTGTAAAAGGGAATGTGCCTCATGAAACCTGTCCCAGAGGGGGGCTACGGGACCAGTAGGGGACGCTATACTAGCAGAGAGGGCTATGGTGCTAGCTGTAGATGCTACACTAGCAGGAAGGGCTAAAGTGCTAGCTGTAGATGCTACACTAGCAGGCAGGGCCAAGGAGCTAGCTGTAGAGGCTACACTAGCGGGAGGGGCTAAGGTGATAGCTGTAGATGCTACACTAGCAGGAAGGGCTAAGGTGCTAGCTGTAGATGCTACACTAGCAGGAAAGGCTAAGGTGCTAGCTGTAGGGGTTACACTAGCAGGAAGGACTATGCTAGTCTTCTTAGTTTTGCTAGCCTTCTGAGACTTGCTAGCAGTGCGTGCTACGCTAGCGGACGGGGCTCTAGCGGACTGGACTGAGGCGGTAGCTACCGAGGCTACACTAGCGGCAGGGGCTGTGCTAACCACGGAGGCCATGCCGGCCGATGGGGCGATCCCAGCATCTGAGGCTACGTTAGCTATAGGGCCTGTGCACGCGAGGGCAGCTAGGTAGGTAGCTACTGCAGAGGCTGCTCTATCACCAAAGGTTCTGCCAGTTGCAGAAGCCTCGCTAGCAGTAGCAGGAGGGAGTAAGCTAGTGGTAGAGAACGAGCCTACACTGAGTCTCCTAACAGAAGAAACCATAGTCTTAGCTGTGGGGACGGAGGTTCTGCTAGCTGTACTAGCTACGGGAGCTAGGCTAGCGGCCGTGCTAGTAGCCTGGGCTGTGTTAGCAGAGAGGGGGCTAGCTGCACTAGTTACGGGAGCTAGGCTAGCGGCTGTGCTAGTAGCCTGGGCTGTGTTAGCAGAGAGGGGGCTAGCTGTACTAGCTACGGGAGCTAGGCTAGCGGCAGTGCTAGTAGCCTGGGCTGTGTAGGATACAGGGGCTAAACTAGCCATTGCCGCGGTAGCGTTAGGGACCTTACTTGCTGGGGAGGACGTGCTGGTAGCAATGACTTCGCTGAGGGCAGGGGTCCAGAGCGCCCAAAGCAACCCTACGATCACACGGCCATGTGCCTCCAGCTGAAGCGCTTGCCCTGCGCTGCACTCACTCTCACTCACGGAGGTGAGCAGTGTGTACATGGTCCACCTCTCTTCCGAGGACGAGGAGAGAAAATCCCCCTCGAGGAACATCTCCATAGCGAGCAGCATGTCGCTTGCACCGTCTCTCTTCTTGTCCGCTGGACTCAGGCTTGTTCGCACCATTCTGTTAGGGTTTGTGGCTAGGGGAGACGTGTAGAACCCAAATGCTGGACAGTGGAGGGTGGAGAGAGACGAGGCACGAGTCGACGTTGTAATTGACAAGCTTCACTGAACGTGGCAAACGATTAACGTTACAGTGTTTGGCAGAAAACAAAAGCAAACTTAAAACTCGAAAACAAACCTCAGCAATGCTGGAAAACGTGGGCAAACAATACATGAACGGACTCGCGAGGAAATACAGGACAACAAGGGTTTTCACGAGGGGAACACAAGGTAGGAAGAACAGCACAGGAAGGTACTGGCACAGGATACAAAACAATGGCGCGACACTGGTATACAGGGGGCGGCATGAATATATAGACTGACAAGACACAGCTGGGCTGACAGGCTAGGACACAGAACACTAACACAAAGAATACATGAGGAGTAGACTAACATAAGAATATGAATACACACACAGGGAACAACAGGGCTAGACTAGGACATAAGAATATACACAGGGAACACAGGGCTAAATAACAAGGGGCTCACTGGAACATAAACATCCCCAGACAGGGGAGGACATTAGTGATTACAGTCAACAGGCTCCAGACAATATGTAACCACAGGGAGGTTGCCTGTGCCTGTAGGAACAGACCGCCAGGGGGCGGCAGAGGATTGTTCAGAGAGTTCAGATTATGACACCATGCTAGGCATAGGCTAGCGTATTCAATCAACATTTTACCTTGAGGCCTATAGTCGATAATACTGGAACAATAAACCGTTTGTAGTCAATTATGTGCATGGTCAGATTGTCATGGTTGATACAAATTCATTGTTAAGCATCGGGCGGCCCGGGCCATCACGCACTCGCACGCACGTCGCGCCACTTTGCCCTCGTCTGTCAGCTCCGGGCTGCGTTTTCGCCGATCAACCAATACATTGTTGGAAAGTTGAATTTGCTGCCTTTCGATCGTCACCACACTCAACCTATTGCGTGATTCCATTCTCGAGTTACAAGACGAAACACCTGGTGAGTGTCAATTGACAAGCCGTTCGGATGAGTGACCACGTCCGGTTGTGAATGGCTCCTGAACTGACCAGTCACCGCTGATGACGAAAGTGATTGACCACCGTTTTAGCCAAGGAGCGTCTGCCCCCAAAGCGATCCCAGATGGGCGCTGAGAGTGGGGGAAGGTGACACAACACGAAGAAGTCCATTGTTTTGACGAGAGCCTCTGGATGAATTGGAGCAGACAGCCATTCGATAATCATGCTGAATTATTACTGGTACACACATTACAAAAACATTTGTAAAACATTCATTTTAGGTGGGATTTTTATAAACTTTGGACCTGTACTACATGCTATAGACTTCAGGCTACTGTATGGAACCATTATGTTTTCAAGCTCCTACCTTGAGTACTCAATCAGGGAAAACATTACTCATGCCCATCCCTAATAATTACTCTTTAATTCATTCAAGTTGAAGTACATTTCAAGCAAAGTATACACCTACCTGTTGAGTATGTACCAGACTGCAGCGAGGGTCCCTGCTAGCCAGGATTCAGAGAGCAGCCAGGCTGTGAGGTAGAGAGCCATGACATACACAGCCTGCAGGGAGAACACTGTGTAGATGTAGAAGTACACTGGCTCCAAGTAGGCCTGGAACAACACACACACACACACACACACACACACACACACACACACACACACACACACACACACACACACACACACACACACACACACACACACACACACACACACAGGCACACACACACGTACACACACAAGCTATCAATTCGATTCCAAAGACATTACAGATGAGATGACAGAGATATAGCTACCGTGATAGTGAATACTGGCAGATAATACTAGTGTTTCGTAATGCTCCAGACAGACCCACCTCAACATCAGACAGACCCACCTCAACATCAGACAGACCCACCTCAACATCAGACAGACCCACCACAACATCAGACATACCCACCTCAACATCAGACAGACCTGCATCAACATCAGACAGACCCACCACAACATCAGACAGACCCACCTCAACATCAGACAGACCCACCACAACATCAGACAGACCCACCTCAACATCAGACAGACCCGCATCAACATCAGACAGACCCACCACAACATCAGACAGACCCACCACAATATCAGACAGACCCAGGCCACCACAATATCAGACAGACCCACCACAATAACAGACAGACAGACCCACCACAATATCAGACTACCCATTGCTTCACCTGAGTGAAGGGATTATTCTTCCCTGTGCACTGTGCAGGTCACTTCCATACTTTTTTTTTTTTTTTTACTTAATTTTTTAGCGTTTATCGCTTTTTCTGGTCAAGCATGACCGACAGAAACAGGTTGAAATGGGATGTAGAGCAGGGGAAGACACTCTGAGAAAATACGGCGGGTCCGGGAATCGAACTCGTGTACCCCAGATCCGTGACGAGCACGGTTTTCCCCGACGCAGAAATAGCGCCGAGATATGCGGTGAGCTACGGGAGCTCCCCAGGTCACTTCCATACTTGAGAGTACTTTTTATCTAATTGAAAGTCCGTAACACTTTCTTTGCCAGTATACTCATATTTTTCCTTTGATCCCCGCTCTACAGACTCTGCCGGAGCTCTCTGAATCACTGTGGCACAGCTACATACGTTGGAATTGCAATGCCGATCGAATCTCACCAGATGGCAGTATTGTCTACCTTTTGAACTCGGATAGAAAGGCAACAGCATTGTCAATGAATGCACCGGACTATCGAGGCTCGCTCGGTGGGGGAGGAGCTCTTCCAAAGCAATCGTTAGCAGATCTGATCTCCTCAAAACCTATAGTATCCCGTAAACACGTGTAATTACATATAAACTTGTAATCGCGATCGCCAATGGGATCTTTGGAATTATTCTTTTTGGAAGGTAAGGCCCTATGTCTATTTTACCGAACGTGGAACATGTTTATGTAACGATCACAGTGGCTTACTTTACCGGTCATAAACAAGGCTTTTTTTAACGATCTGGTTTTCGGGGTGAGACTACATGTACATGTTATATACCTTTGATTTGGGAGTATTTGGGGGTTCAGGGAATCAACCAGAACGATTCAGGCTTATTGCACATAACGTGTCCTATCTCGCCATCTATGGAAAAAGACTGGATTATTTCGGAAATGGGCGATGTTCAGCGTGTAATAAACTACAAACTACAGTGTGTAGAAACGAATGCTCTTTGGAGGTGTCGAAGCTTGTGGAGCTGAATCATGGAAAGTGCTGAAGCACAATATGCGATGTCTCCGTTACTATTCGCGATTGGCATAGAGCCACTAGCGGAGATGATTAGATCAAACCCTCAGATACAGGGAATAGATGACCAAAAAGGCATTACACACAAGATCTCGCTATTTGCTGATGACATTTTACTTTATATCAAAGACAAAAACCCTTTAGAATCAATTCCAAACATAATGATGGATTTAAGAAATTACGGCGAACTGTCGGGTTATAAGATAAATGAGACCAAATCAGAAGCCATGATGATAGTGGGAACATGGCCAACACATCTGAATAGTATAGCACCCTTCCATTGGGCTAGAGACGGATTCAGGTATTTAGGAATCATTTTGACTCCCAGCAGCAATCAGTTATATCAAGCAAACTACGAAAAGTTGATTGTACAAATCAAATCAGACATGGCCAGATGGGACATTTTACCTCTCTCCCTACTGGGAAGAATATAATCAATTCGAATGAATGTGCTACCTAGACTTATTTTTCTCTTCCAGTCTCTACCTATACCAATACCTGCCACTACCTTTAAAAGGTTAGATAAACTCATATCCAAATTTATCTGGCAGAGGAAAAAACCTAGAGTAAGGCTTAAAACACTATGTTTGCCAAAGAACAAGGGTGGTCTTGGTCTGCCAAACCTAAGAAACTACTACTGGGCAGCTCAATTACGCATACTTGTGCATTGGATACAAAAGGACCTAGATTCCGGATGGGTACAGATTGAGCAAAACTCAATTCCAAAGACCCCTCTCAGATCCATAATATTCCTGGGGAAAGCATACTGGAAAAAAATTAAGATTGGTAACAAATGGATTACAAATACATTAAAGGTATGGGAAAGTGGGGGAGCTCCAGTTGCTCACCACGTACCGCGAGTGCTATTTCAGCGCCGTGGACAACCGCGCTCGCGCGGATCTGGGGCTGAGCGCGTTCGAATCCCGGACGGCAGCCGTGCCTTTCCCAGAGTGTCTACCCCCCCATCTGAACCCTTTCAGCCTGCTTCTGTCGGTCGAACTTGACCAAGTATGAATGAGAAGAAAAAGCGATAAACGCAAAAAGAACCAGGTGACTGGTCAAAGTTGTGAGGTTTTGCCCGCTGCTCACTACCTTTTCTCTGTCTTCTTTAAGCCTACTGTTAGGAATTCCCTATTCTCTGTCTTCTTTAAGCCTACTGTTAGGAATTCCCTACTCACTCTCTCTAGCCCCCACCCTCTCGTTCCTTACCCTTAGTGGCCACACCTGTTTGATATTCTATTATCTCTCGCACCTGTGGTGGCAGGCTAATTAGTCCCCCTGTGGGCTTTAAATACCAGGGCGCTTCCCCTCGTTTTGGCGTGGGGTCGTGTTGTATACTTGCCGAGTCATATTCTCTAAACATCTAGACTCTTTCGGGAGATCCTCTGTCTGCCTATTCTGTTCCATTCTCCGGCGTCGAGATGTTTGCTCCAGCCTTCGCCAGCTGTCGCCGTTGCCTGTGGGGGAGACTGGTCTGCGCTCCCTGTACTTCCACGGGAGGCACCCCAGCGTTCCACTACAGACCCCCGCGCAGCTGTTCGTCCTGACGCACATCCAGACCAGCGCAGACGCTCTCCAGTCCTCAGCGCGCAACGCGCATCTTCCGAGGACGCTCGAGCTTGGCACGCTCTCCAGACCAGCGCGCAACGCGCATCTTCCAAGGACGCTCGAGCTTGGCACGCTCTCCAGACCAGCGCGCAACGCGCATCTTCCAGACCTTCGAGCTTGGCACGCTCCTCCGTACCAGCGCACTGACGCGCATCTTCCAGACCTTCGAGCTTGGCACGCTCCTCCGTACCAGCGCACAAGACGCGCATCTTCCAGACCTTCGAGCTTGGCACGCTCCTCCGTACCAGCGCACTGACGCGCATCTTCCAGACCTTCGAGCTTGGCACGCTCCTCCGTACCAGCGCACAAGACGCGCATCTTCCAGACCTTCGTGCTTGGCACACTCCTCCTCGCAGACGCACCCCGAGGCGTCTCTCTGTTCCGACGCGCACACCAAGGTGTGGCGCGCACTCTGTTCCTCGGCTCCGACAGCGGCTACCCGGTGGACGACATCCTCGCCACCGCCACTGTTCCGACGCGCACACCAAGGTGTGGCGCGCACTCTGTTCCTCGGCTCCGACAGCGGCTACCCGGTGGACGACATCCTCGCCACCGCCACTGTTCCGACGCGCACACCAAGGTGTGGCGCGCACTCTGTTCCTCGGCTCCGACAGCGGCTACCCGGTGGACGACATCCTCGTCACCGCCGCTGTTCCAGCACCCTGTTCCTCGGCTCCGACAGCGGCTACCCGGTGGACGACATCCTCGTCACCGCCGCTGTTCCAGCGCTCTGTTCCTCGGCTCGGACAGCCAGCCACCCGGTGGCGATGCCCTCGCCCCGTTGCTGTCCCTGTACCATTACGCATACGCCTGGGTGAGTTTTGATTGTGATGTCACTCACTCAGCGTAGTGCCCTTGCCCCCGTTCCCGTTGCTGTCCCTGTACCTTTACGCATACGCCTGGGTGAGTTTTGATTGTGATGTCACTCACTCAGCGTAGTGCCCTTGCCCCCGTTCCCGCTGCTGCCCCTGTACCTTTACGCATACGCCTGGGTGAGTTTTGATTGTGATGTCACTCACTCAGCGTAATGCCCCTTGCCCTCGTCCCGCTGCTGTTCCCCAGCGTATTGCCTCTGTTTTTGGTTCTCACTTAGAATAGTATTTTTGGACTTTACATCTCCCCCTGTGTGTTTGTCACACGAAGATATTATTACTTTGTTCACTTTGTTATTTGGACTGTTCTGCACCTGCTCTGCTTTTTCCCTTTTGTGCATTAACTATCTCCTCTGTCCTGCAGAGCGGCCCAGATGATTTCCACCAGTCCTCCCAGTTCCTCCCTGTTTTCCCAGCCCGCCTCCGCGGGCCTCAGTCCCCTCTGTTCCCTAGTTCTCCCCTTCTAGTTCCACCTAGTTCCTGTTCCCTAGTTCTCCCCTTCTAGTTCCACCTAGTTCCTGTTCCCTAGTTCTCCCCTTTTCTAGTTCCACCTAGTTCCTGTTCCCTAGTTCTCCCCTTCTAGTTCCACCTAGTTCCTGGTCCCAAGTTCTCCCTTTCTAGTTCCACCTAGTTCCTGGTCCCAAGTTCTCCCCTACTAGTTCCACCTAGTTCCTTGTCCCTAGTTCCCCTAGTCCCCGTTTTCTCCTGTTCCCTAGCTCTCCTAGTCCCTAGTCCTCTCTCCCTAGTTCTCCTTGTCCCTGGTTTACCTAGTCTCTAGTTCCTCTGTCCCAAGGCGTTCCCTTAACCTTCCCTTAGGCGTTCCCTTACTTTCCCTTAGTGTTCCCTTTTCCTGCCCGCCTCTTAAAGGCACCTTTCCTTCCCCTCATATTATATTCCTGTATTTGTGATTCTCCCTTAAAGGGACAGTGCCCTTTTCCCTGTATTTCCCTGTTGTTCAATAAATATCTGTTTCTTGGCAAACCATCATACCTGTCTTGTGTTGTGCGATTGGGGTCGGTTACAAACCATAACAGTACGACCCCACCAAATCGACGACCCCAGCCAGCACAGACGGTGTATGTTGAGTTTGCCTTTTTTTTTCTTCTCTTGTTCCCTCTAGCTCCCTTGTTAGCTTGTTAGTCTCCCCTCTAGCTCCCCTGTTAGCCCTGTTAGCTTCCTTGTTAGTCCTGTTTAGCTCCCTTGTTAGCCTGTTACTCCCCTGTTTAGCTTGTTAGTCTCCCCGGTTAGCTCCCCGGTTTGCTTCCCGTTTTGCCCTGTTTGACCCCCCTGTAGCTAGCCATGCCCTGGCAGCTAACCCAGTCCCTCAGCAGAGCCCCTGTCTGCTAGCTTAGCTCCGGCAGCTAGCGCAGCCTCTATGTTGATGTAGCAGTACAGCTAGCATAGGCCCTGTAGCTATCAGTGCCCTGGCAGCTACCCTTTCCCTCTGCTAGCCTGGCTCCGGCAGCTTGCGCAGCCTCTATGTTGATGTAGCAGTACAGCTAGCATAGGCCCTGTAGCTATCAGTGCCCTGGCAGCTAACCTTCCCTCTGCTAGCCCTTTCCCGGTGCTTCCATGGTTACCCCTTAGCTACCCTGCTTGCCCCTCAGTTCCTCTAGACCAGTTTCTCTAGACCCAGTTCCTCTAGACCAGTTCCTCTAGACCAGTTCTCTAGACCAGTTCTCTTGCCCAGTTCGCTAGACTAGTTCTCTAGACCCAGTTCCTCTAGACCAGTTGCCCCTCTGCTACCCTAGTTACCCCTCGGCGACCCTGTTTCTTTTGCTAGCCCCACTCTTGTGGTGGCTTCCCCTACTGGCTTGGCCAGTGCCTTTGTTTTTGTCTTGTTTTGCCCCCTGCCACTCTGTCTGTATTTGTTTTGGGTCGCCGGGTGGCTCCCGTTGGAGGGGGGGATACTGTGAGGTTTTGCCCGCTGCTCACTACCTTTTCTCTGTCTTCTTTAAGCCTACTGTTAGGAATTCCCTATTCTCTGTCTTCTTTAAGCCTACTGTTAGGAATTCCCTACTCACTCTCTCTAGCCCCCACCCTCTCGTTCCTTACCCTTAGTGGCCACACCTGTTTGATATTCTATTATCTCTCGCACCTGTGGTGGCAGGCTAATTAGTCCCCCTGTGGGCTTTAAATACCAGGGCGCTTCCCCTCGTTTTGGCGTGGGGTCGTGTTGTATACTTGCCGAGTCATATTCTCTAAACATCTAGACTCTTTCGGGAGATCCTCTGTCTGCCTATTCTGTTCCATTCTCCGGCGTCGAGATGTTTGCTCCAGCCTTCGCCAGCTGTCGCCGTTGCCTGTGGGGGAGACTGGTCTGCGCTCCCTGTACTTCCACGGGAGGCACCCCAGCGTTCCACTACAGACCCCCGCGCAGCTGTTCGTCCTGACGCACATCCAGACCAGCGCAGACGCTCTCCAGTCCTCAGCGCGCAACGCGCATCTTCCGAGGACGCTCGAGCTTGGCACGCTCTCCAGACCAGCGCGCAACGCGCATCTTCCAAGGACGCTCGAGCTTGGCACGCTCTCCAGACCAGCGCGCAACGCGCATCTTCCAGACCTTCGAGCTTGGCACGCTCCTCCGTACCAGCGCACTGACGCGCATCTTCCAGACCTTCGAGCTTGGCACGCTCCTCCGTACCAGCGCACAAGACGCGCATCTTCCAGACCTTCGAGCTTGGCACGCTCCTCCGTACCAGCGCACTGACGCGCATCTTCCAGACCTTCGAGCTTGGCACGCTCCTCCGTACCAGCGCACAAGACGCGCATCTTCCAGACCTTCGTGCTTGGCACACTCCTCCTCGCAGACGCACCCCGAGGCGTCTCTCTGTTCCGACGCGCACACCAAGGTGTGGCGCGCACTCTGTTCCTCGGCTCCGACAGCGGCTACCCGGTGGACGACATCCTCGCCACCGCCACTGTTCCGACGCGCACACCAAGGTGTGGCGCGCACTCTGTTCCTCGGCTCCGACAGCGGCTACCCGGTGGACGACATCCTCGCCACCGCCACTGTTCCGACGCGCACACCAAGGTGTGGCGCGCACTCTGTTCCTCGGCTCCGACAGCGGCTACCCGGTGGACGACATCCTCGTCACCGCCGCTGTTCCAGCACCCTGTTCCTCGGCTCCGACAGCGGCTACCCGGTGGACGACATCCTCGTCACCGCCGCTGTTCCAGCGCTCTGTTCCTCGGCTCGGACAGCCAGCCACCCGGTGGCGATGCCCTCGCCCCGTTGCTGTCCCTGTACCATTACGCATACGCCTGGGTGAGTTTTGATTGTGATGTCACTCACTCAGCGTAGTGCCCTTGCCCCCGTTCCCGTTGCTGTCCCTGTACCTTTACGCATACGCCTGGGTGAGTTTTGATTGTGATGTCACTCACTCAGCGTAGTGCCCTTGCCCCCGTTCCCGCTGCTGCCCCTGTACCTTTACGCATACGCCTGGGTGAGTTTTGATTGTGATGTCACTCACTCAGCGTAATGCCCCTTGCCCTCGTCCCGCTGCTGTTCCCCAGCGTATTGCCTCTGTTTTTGGTTCTCACTTAGAATAGTATTTTTGGACTTTACATCTCCCCCTGTGTGTTTGTCACACGAAGATATTATTACTTTGTTCACTTTGTTATTTGGACTGTTCTGCACCTGCTCTGCTTTTTCCCTTTTGTGCATTAACTATCTCCTCTGTCCTGCAGAGCGGCCCAGATGATTTCCACCAGTCCTCCCAGTTCCTCCCTGTTTTCCCAGCCCGCCTCCGCGGGCCTCAGTCCCCTCTGTTCCCTAGTTCTCCCCTTCTAGTTCCACCTAGTTCCTGTTCCCTAGTTCTCCCCTTCTAGTTCCACCTAGTTCCTGTTCCCTAGTTCTCCCCTTTTCTAGTTCCACCTAGTTCCTGTTCCCTAGTTCTCCCCTTCTAGTTCCACCTAGTTCCTGGTCCCAAGTTCTCCCTTTCTAGTTCCACCTAGTTCCTGGTCCCAAGTTCTCCCCTACTAGTTCCACCTAGTTCCTTGTCCCTAGTTCCCCTAGTCCCCGTTTTCTCCTGTTCCCTAGCTCTCCTAGTCCCTAGTCCTCTCTCCCTAGTTCTCCTTGTCCCTGGTTTACCTAGTCTCTAGTTCCTCTGTCCCAAGGCGTTCCCTTAACCTTCCCTTAGGCGTTCCCTTACTTTCCCTTAGTGTTCCCTTTTCCTGCCCGCCTCTTAAAGGCACCTTTCCTTCCCCTCATATTATATTCCTGTATTTGTGATTCTCCCTTAAAGGGACAGTGCCCTTTTCCCTGTATTTCCCTGTTGTTCAATAAATATCTGTTTCTTGGCAAACCATCATACCTGTCTTGTGTTGTGCGATTGGGGTCGGTTACAAACCATAACAAAAGTTTAAAAAAAAAAAGGTATGGGAAAGTGTAAGGAAAAAGGGGGGAGGTCCACGATCAATATCTAGGGCCATGCCAATAGCAGACAATACAGAATTCCGGCCAGCTATGGAGGATGGGGGTTTTAAAAAATGGGCGGATTTGGGCCTGGTTACTATCAATCAATTAATGGAAGGAGGCTGTTTTAAATCGTTTGCACAGCTACAGCAATGTTTTGATCTACCTTCGAAAGACTTGTTTAGATACTTTCAAATAAGACACTATGTAATGACTCACAGTGAGTGGGAAGAAAATAAGAGACCACCAACAAATGTGGAGCGGTACTTTATTAACACAATAGAAAAAAACTTGATGGAAAGAAAGCAGATATCCAATATTTACAACATGTTACAACTAGACGATCCAGGAGACACCACCTATATTAAAGAAAAATGGGAGTTGGAAGCTAATGTGATTATAGAAAATGAAGAATGTGAGGACAGCCATTCAAGCAATCATAAAATCACAAATAGCCCAATGTGGAAGGAGTTTGACTGGAAGGTCAAGGTCAGGTACTTTAGGACTCCTCAAGTTCTCTCCGGATTTGCTGGTGGGTCCTCACCACTATGTTGGAGAGGATGTGGAATGATCGGAGATCATACACATATTTTCTGGGACTGTCCAAGGGTACAGACATTTTGGGTGAATATCAAAAATGAGATTAAAACCATTCTAGATCTTGACTTACCTCTGAATCCATCGTACTATATCTTGGGATGTATACCGAAAGGCACATACTATGGAGATATACGTTATACATCTTGAGAGTGATACTGTTAATAGCAAGGAAAATGATAACTATGGCATGGCTACAAAATCAACCACCGACAATCAAACAATGGACCAAGAGACTGAGACAGATGTATACAATGGAAGAAATGACTGCACAATTGCAACTGAAAAAAGATATATTTATGCAGAGATGGTCACTTGTAACCTTGTACCTGGAGATACACTAGCATGAGTCTGACCCTCCTGACGCCCTCTCTTTTTTTTCTTCTTTTTTTTGTTGTTCTTTTTTGTCTGTTAAATTTTTTTTTTCCCCTTTTGCTAAATGTATTTTTCTATTTATCTTTTCGTTTCTTATCCTACAAAAAATCATAAAAAAAAAATCCCTCCCCACTGGGTTGTTTATGAGGCGTACTCGGATTATACAGCTTATTTTGATTACGCTGAATACTTTGAAAACAAATTGAATAAGAGGGAAGAGCCTGAGTAACAAATGTCATTGACTATGTGAATCAAGTATATTATACTGTATGATTAATGCTATGTGATGTTCATTATGACACAAAATAAAAGAAAGTTAAAAAAAAACAATATGCGATGGGAGCTAAATATGGGTCT
Organism: Notolepis coatsorum; assembly: GCF_963971535.1. Lineage (NCBI taxonomy): Eukaryota > Metazoa > Chordata > Actinopteri > Aulopiformes > Paralepididae > Notolepis > Notolepis coatsorum. Next base: position 116,449,644 of record NC_140166.1, read on the forward strand.
GTGAGACTCTTCACAGTAGTCACTGCCCGTTCTGTATCTCCATTGCTCTGAGGGTATCTGGGGCAGGAAGTGGTATGAACAAAACCCCACAAGCGGACAGGTGTTGTCTGCAGAAAACTGAGGTCCATTATCTGTCCTGACTTTGACAGGTATGCCATGTACCACACCATTCCCAGCCCTTCCCAGAGACAGTCACATTTCTCTCCTCTCCCCAGGCTCCTCAAGGCCGTTCCTACCGCCGTCTCTACTGCTCCATGAATAATAATAATAATAATAATAATAATAATAATAATAATAATAATAATAATAATAGATTGAATTTTAAGAGAGAAGCGCCTTTCTCAGACTCAAGGACACTGTACAAGGAAAGGATGGAAAAAAATTAAAGTAAGTAATAAAATTGAAAAAATATATATAATAAAATACATAAAAGATCTGTGTATAGTAACAACAAGAAAAAACAAATAAGATAAGAGATAAAAATAAATAAAAAAAAGGAGGCAAGTTCTGTCCAATTGGATGAAGTGGTTAAAATTAACAAATAAACAAACAACAAAACAAAACAAAACAACGGAATCTGTGGCTTAAAAAGAGTCAGGGGTGGGCTACTTGGGAGCGGGGCCGTGTTGCATGAAGGCAAGTGTGAACAGGTGGGTTTTTAGCTTGGTTTTGAAGAGGTTGATGGTGTCAGAGCCTCGGATGAGGGGGGAGAGGGAGTTCCACAGTCTGGGGGCTGCTGCAGCGAAAGCTCGGTCTCCCAGTGTGGAACGCCTGGTGCGGGGGATGGTGAGGAGGTCGGAGTTGGAGGATCGGAGGCCTCGTGCTGCTATGCTCTGTGCTTCGTGCCGGTTGCCGGACTATACTCAAATCAACTCGAAATGGATCTAATCAGTGGATTGCATATTTTCGTCAAGAAGCAGAATAAGGCTAACTGTGAGGATTGGTTCTTTCCCCGCCACACGCTTCTTGGGGTGCTGTGATGATTGGTCCCTTGCCTAACGCACACTTCTAGGTTAAGTATCAATTACCATCACGCACCTGATGTGTGTGCTAATCAGCGCCCCAGAGGGCTTTATATACCTGGACCTTCTTTCTATCGAGGTCGGGTCGTTCTGGAATACAACTGCATTTGCCTGCTTTTCCCCGTTGCTGTTCCTGGTCTACTTTCTCTCCAGGACCTTTCTGTGGAGAACCGCTGTGGAGAACCTTGTTTGGAGCTGCGCCTCGTTTTGCCCGCTTTACGCATTGCGCTTGGGTGAGTGGAACCAAACCCCTCTGGATTATTCTGATTGTGTGTCTTAGAAGAGACACTGAAGACTTCGTTTTGTTGCACTAACTCGGCTAAATTGTGTGTTGTGGGGAACACTGAGGACTGTCACTGTCAATTGGTTCTGGACCCAGCTAGGGAGGAGGGAACCACACTGCCTCTGTGTTTCGTTGGACTGTTTCTGATATCTCTCTCTCTCTTTCCGTTTTCACCCTTGAGTGAAAGCTGGGAGTATCTGCAGAGCCGCTACAACGTCACATGCCAATTCCCCACCACTATCTGCTGGGAGTATCTGCAGAGCCGCTACAACGTCACATGCCAATTCCCCACCACTATCACCAGGAGGATTCTGCAGAGCGGCAGATGACTCTGCCGAAGGCAGTCTCCCCGTTTGTTTGATTATTGTACTTTTTCCTTCTTTTGACTCTGTAAATAAATACGCCCTAGCATTTGGCTAACTCTGAACTTCCTGTCTGTGCCGTTGCGTTTGAGGTCGGTTACAAACCATAACATTACGACCCGACCATGACGACCTCAGCCGACACAGACAGGGTCAGGGCAGCGTTGGCGGTCCAGATCGAGTTGGTCAACGACCACACCCAACAGTTGGGTGCGGCTGCGGCTGCTTTACAGGACCTCCGGGCCGAGGTCCAGCTTATTCTGGATGCCATTGACACTCTGGCCACCCAGCAGACTACCCAGGGGTATCAGCAGACTAATATTCTCCACCAATTACAAGCGCTGAGTGAAGCCGTTAACACCTTGCTTGTAACCCCACCTACTTCAGGAGCCTCGGCCGGAGCATCACCCGCAGCCGTGGCAGGCCCTGCGCCTCCCGATCCCGCACCTCGGGAGCCCCGTCTCTCCGAACCACGGTTGTTCAATGGTAACTTCGAGGATTGTGCCACATTCATCATGCAATGTGAGTTGGTTTTTCGTCATCAACCCAGCCGATTCACTTCAAGGGGAGCCAGAGTAGCCTACATGACTAACCTGCTCACGGGCCGAGCAGCACAGTGGGTTACTGCCTCCTAGGCAATGGGGGCTGATTTCTGTTTTTCCTACCCAGACTTCGTGGCAGAGCTCCGCAGGGTTTTCCACCACCCAGCCCGTGGCCAGGACCCAGGAGCTCGGTTGGGCACCTTCCGGCAGGACAGTGGCAGTGTCAGAGACTACGCGCTGGAGTTCAGACTGGCCGCAACGGAGAGCGGTTGGAACGATCAAGCGCTTCGTCTCACCTTCCTGAGGGGGCTCAACGACGCAGTAAGGGACCAGCTCGCGACCCAAGAGGAGCCCGATTCTCTCGAGGGCCTGATCAGCCTCGCTATCCGCATCGACAGACGCCTCCGGGAGAGAAGGCGTGAGCGAGCACGACTGGGACCCCCAGACGTACCCCCCGAGTACAACGACCTCGAGGAGAAGTCCCGGGCTCAGGTCCTTCCGCCTCACCGGCCTTACGACTGTGCCATCGACCTCCGCTCAGGGGCTTCCCTTCCCGGCAGCCGCCTCTACAGTGCTGACCGTCCTGCCCCCTCCGTGACTGGTGGGGTTTTTCCCTCCCGAGCTGTGACCGAGGAGGAACCCAGCCAGCTGGGACGCACCCGCCTTAGCCCGGCCGAACGGGAGTCCAGGCTCAGGTCCGGCCTTTGCCTCTACTGCGGCCGGGATGGACACCGTGTCTCCAATTGCCCTACCCGGCCAAGAAGACCAGGCTCGCCGGGACCCCGGGAGATCCTGGTGAGCCGTTTTTCCTGTTCCCCCACCTGTGCACCACCTAACCGTCTGACGAACGTCATCCTAGCCTGGGCGGACCAGCGGGCGACTGTGGGTGCACTCATTGACTCTGGTGCTGATGGGAGTTTCCTGGACGTTGAGTTTGCCACCCGGGCCAACATTCCACTTGAGGACCTTGAGAGGCCCTTGGAGGTCTTCGCGCTGGATCATCGCCGCCTGGCTGACATCACTCAACGCACCTGTCCAGTCCTTCTCACCATTGCTGTCAGCTTTAGACGTCTTGGACACTACAGGCTTTTCTGAGGAGCCTCTAGCGAGGTCTTCTCGTCTGGAGAGTCCCAGACATAGTGCTCAGGACAAGGCCTTTGCGCCCACTACGGAGCGGCAGTGTAACCGCTCGGCCTCGGCCTCAACAGCACCTGCTCCGCAACATGATTTTACACGTGTTGCGGGTTCCGGTCCCAGTACGCAGCGGCCTCCACTGCAACCCTGTCTTCCCGTCCTTGTGATTGGCGACTCCATCACCCGGCATATTAAGCTAGACAAGCCAGCCGAGATCAAATGTTATGGGGGAGCCAGAGCTACCGACATTGAAGCCAACCTGAGATTTCTGGCGAATAGCATAGTCAAGGCAAAAGGTAACCCACGTATCACACCCACTGAAGATAAATTCGACCATATTGTTATACATGTCGGAAATAATGACTGTAGGATGAAAGTCTCTGAGGTCACAAAGATCAACATAGTTAGGCTTTCTGACCTCGCCAGAAAGATGAGTCGGCATCGAGTAATCTTCTCTGGCCCCCTGCCTGTAAACCGGCATGATGATGAGTTTGTGAGTAGGACAGCTTCTCTACACCGATGGCTGGAAAAATACTGTAAAGAACAGGGCTTAGGGTTCGTGGATAATTGGTCCTCTTTCTGGGGGCACCCTGGCTTGCTGAGAAAGGACGGCGTGCATCCTAACATGCAAGGCGCCTCTCTCTTATCTCGCAATATAGACAAGATTATAGCTTCGGGCTGACAGCCACCCCACAAGCATGCCAGGGTGCAGGCTCTTAGCGAGCCTGCTAGTCATGCTAAACTGATGGACCCTGCCAATCCTTATACCTTTCTTGCTCGGTCCCTCCTCCACCAGGCTCCCCACTCCTCTCTTTCTATCTCTACCCCTAAACCTGTATACCCAATCAAAACTAGAATATCCCATTACGCTCCGCTTTACCCAGCTCGTCCTTGTGCGATAAACCATGCCAACTTAATTTCGATTAAACCTACCCGCATGGCTGAAAACCGCGCTGCTAAGTATACAGAGAGTGTGAAGGTTGGCCTTATCAACATCCGCTCTCTGCCAACCAAAGCTCTTTTGGTAAATGAACTGATAACAGACCATAGTCTCGACCTATTTGGCCTCACTGAGACATGGCTTAAACCTAATGACTTTCTGCCCTTAAACGAGGCCTCACCCCCTAATAGTAGCTCCCACATCGCACGCACCTCCAAGAAAGGAGGCGGAGTTGCTCTAATTTATGACTCTAAGCACAACTTTACATCCGACGCAAACTGTAAGTTTTCCTCGTTTGAGGTGCTCCTGTTGCATCCCTCTCCACCCAACAGAAAGTGTGGCGGTCTGATTCCTACCTCCACTGCATCCTTTGTAATGGCTGTCCTATACCGCCCCCCAGGCCCTTACACCCTCTTCCTAGATGAATTTTCAACTTTCATCTCTGAGCTTGTTATGCGCTCAGATAACATTTTAATTGTTGGTGATTTTAACATTCATTCCAATAAAACTCTAGATCCCCTAAATAAGGCTTTTACCGACATCATTGACTCTGTCGGTCTCATTCAAATCGTTGACCAACCCACTCACAGTGGTGGGAACACCCTTGACCTAGTCCTAGCCCGCGGTCTCACTGTGTCAAATTTGACCGTCTCCCCCTATGTTCCTGCTCTCTCGGACCACTACCTCATCAAATTTCAAATTGATCTGACGGTTTCTCGCCCAGACAGTGTAGAATCCTACATGAGCCGTCGTATTAACGCCTCAACTGTCCCAATTCTAGTTAACTGCCTACCAGACACCCTCTCTCCCTTCCTCTCTTACTCTGGCCCCCTTGATCTCTTTACAGACAAACTTAATGCCGCCCTTCGTAGCACGCTCGACATTGTCGCTCCCCTTAAACCTAAAATTAAACGTGCTCCGCAAAAACTAACTCCCTGGTTTACGGAGGAAACGCGCTCCTTTAAAAAGGCTTGTCGCAAACTTGAACATAAATGGCGTTCGACCAAACTCGAAGTATTCCGCCTCGCCTGGAATGATAGTTTACATAACTACAAAAAGGCACTCTCACTTGCCAAAACCTCTTATTTTTCCAGGCTCATAAATGAAAACAAAAACAACTCAAAGTTTCTGTTTGACACAGTTGCAAAACTTACGCAGAAACAACCAAGTGCCCTAAACCATGCGTTCTCGGCTAACGAATTCATGACATTTTTTACCAAGAAAATTGACCTCATTAGAGATGAAATTGTTGCTTTACTCAACAATCAGAGTCCCTCCCAACCTTTGACGGGCATTCCCCCTGACTTTGATTCCAGTCATTCGCTATGCTGCCTTGAAAACGTCTCACTTAGTGCCCTCTCTAAACTGGTTGGCGCGGCTAAACCTTCAACCTGTCTGTTTGACCCTCTCCCAGCAACTCTCATCAAAAAACTCTTCCCAACTCTAGGCCCTGCCCTACTCAATATCTTCAACACCTCTTTGTCTACTGGCATGGTGCCCCTGGCCTTTAAATCAGCCGTCATTAAACCACTACTTAAAAAACCGAACCTCGACCCTCTAATCTTGAAAAATTACAGACCTATCTCCAATCTCCCATTCCTATCCAAAGTGTTAGAACGGATCGTCGCAACGCAACTTACTGACCATTTATCAAACAATAATCTTAATGAATCATTTCAATCTGGCTTTAGAGCCTTACACTCCACCGAAACGGCGGTTACCAAAGTCACAAATGACTTACTGCTCTCTCTTGACTCAAACCTCACCTCTGTGCTCTTATTGCTTGATCTCAGTGCAGCCTTTGACACAATCGATCACTCGATTCTTCTAGGTCGGCTTGAGAACCATGTTGGCATTCGGGGTCTCGCACTAGCTTGGTTTAAATCCTATTTAACTGATAGAACACACTGCGTGGTCTATAATGATTTAACATCCCACAAGGCTCTGTCCTGGGCCCTTTGCTATTTTCGATTTACATGCTACCCCTCGGCGATATCATACGCAAATTTGGCATAAACTTTCATTTTTACGCTGATGACACCCAATTATATATACCTATTAAGCCAAATGATTCCTCCCAACTACAAAACCTTGAGGCCTGCTTGCTTGCCGTCAAAAAATGGATGTCGCAAAACTTTCTACTCCTTAATGCAGATAAAACTGAGATGTTAATTGTTGGCCCCCCAAACCACAGAGGCCTGTTTCAGGACATCTCCCTCAACTTTGATACCTGTCATGTATCCCAGAGCTCCACCATAAAAAACCTCTGAGTCATTTTTGATTCCTCCCTCTCATTTAATGCACATATAAAAAATGTCACCAAAATTGCATTCTTCCATCTTCGTAATATCACAAAAATACGCCCCATTTTAACTCTGGCTGATGCTGAAACCCTGATTCATGCTTTTGTCTCATCACGTCTGGACTACTGTAATGCACTTTTTTCAGGCCTACCTAATTCAAGCATCAAAAATCTTCAACTCGTGCAAAATGCGGCTGCACGGATACTAACTAGAACTAGAAAATTTGATCACATCACACCAGTTTTGTCCGCCCTACATTGGCTTCCTATCCAAGCCCGCTCTGACTTTAAAGTGCTACTCCTCACCTACAAAATTTTAAATGGGCTTGCACCGCTCTATCTATCCGATCTCATCTCCCGATACTCGCCCGCTCGTGCTCTGCGCTCACAAAATGCGGGGCTTCTATCGACCCCTAGGGTTAAAAAGAAATCCGCCGGCCACAGAGCCTTTGTCTACCGCGCTCCCTACCTGTGGAACAAATTACCTGCCGTCATCAGGGGCGCCTGCTCTGTCGAAGCTTTTAAATCCTTGCTTAAGACTCATCTTTTCTCTCTCTCCTTCAACCTACCTTGATCTCACCTGGTCGGGGACTGACCTTTAGATTAATCTGTGTAGTTTAGTTATGGTACAGGGTACTACATGGTACCACTGGGTAGTTTACTATAGGGTAGTTTAGTTAGGGTACAGGGTACTACATGGTACCACAGAGTACTACATGGTACTGCATGGCATTACAGGGTACTACATGGCTTACATAGCTCTACATGGCACTACATGGAACTACATGGCACTACGGGGTACTACATGGTACCACAAGGCACCACAGGGGACTACATGGCTCTACAGGGTACTACAGGATACTACGGGGTACTACATGGCACTATGGGGTACTATAGGGTACTACATGGCACTACGGGGTACTACATGGCACTACAGGGTACTACATGTCTGCTCCTTTGCAGCACCACAAACATGGGAACTCTCTAACTCTTCCCCCCCCCCCTCTCCCCCCCCCCCCCCCCCTCCCTCCCCCTTCTCTCTGAGTACCCATCTCCTGGCGCTGACCAAGGTGATGGATGCCTCGGGGTCTTGGCCAAGCTTGTAGTGACTGCTCTACATGCACCTCCGAGGCCTTGGATCAGCTATTCACCGCCGTCTGTCCGTGGTCCTGTCAACTGATTAACAGACTGTTAACAGATTAACAGTCAACGCGGTTTCATTGCTGGGTTAAGTACTTCTATTCTATTCACATAATACGCTTACTTCATATATCTACTCCATTCACATATATGCCTACCACTTGTATCTATTGCTATGTCCGCCTACTACAATCTCATGAGCTGTCTAACGCCTGTCCCGTCTCCCTGTCTTCCTATGACTTGCTGTCCTGGAGTATTGACCGGAGTGTTGGACGTCCCGTGACGAAGGCCGGGAGATTGCGACCCCCTCTGCGTGCCCCCCTGTCTCCGGAGGTCTCGTAGTGGTGACCGGAGTGCCGGATGTCCCACGATGATGTCGAGGAGTCCGCGACCCTCTCTGCGCCACCCCATATCTCCCTGTCTCCGGCTGTCCCTGAGCAACGACCGGAGTGTTGAATGTCCCGTGACTAAGACGGGGAGGATGTGACCCTCTTTGCGCCGCCCCTGTGCCTCAAATAGATCCGCTATCAACTCTATCTTTAATCTTTCAAAATGTTCAGTTGCTATCGCTATTTGCTCTATCTTTAATTTTTCAAAATGTACAGTTGCTATTGCATGCACTCATCTGTGTTTCACCACACACATGAGTGCATGCTTACCAACTGTCCGTCTGCAACACTACTATCACCAACATCTAAGAAGGGAGATCCCCCCTTGAATGGCCCTTCTAAGGTTTCTCTCCTCCACACCGCCTGTGGAGCTTTTTTCCCTATTGTTAAGTTTTAGTGAGTTTTTCCTTACCTTCGCGTGGGGTATGTCTGGGAGTGCTTGCATTCTTTCATTTATTTGCATTCATCTAAAAAATGTTTGGACCCTATTGTGTTCTTGTTCTGTTCTTGACTTATTGTTATGTTGTCTTCTTGACTTGTTTAAAGAAGACCTGTACGGCCCATGGGGACATTAACGTGTGTTGTCGGGCCCTATAAATAAATTTGATTTGATTTGATTTGATTTGCTGGTAACCACGTTGAGAGACTCCAGTTTTTCGTCACCAGCTCTCCTCTTGTCCCTGTAGTCCTGGGCAGGCCTTGGCTCGCGCTGCATGAGCCCCACATCGCCTGGTCCTCCGGCACCATCAGGGGGTGGAGCCCCTCCTGTCATGCCCAGTGTCTTCAGGCGGCGTCCAGTCCTTCGCCCCGGGGTTCCCCTGGTGTCCCTGTCTCTAGCCCCCTCTCCGGGCCTCTGTCTCCGTCTCCGGCCTCCCTCACCGGGTCCCTGTCCCCGTCTCCAGCCTCCCTCACCGGTCCTCTGTCCCCGTCTCCGTTCCCCCTCTCCGGGCCTCTGTCTCTGTCCCCCTCTCCAGTGCCCCTGATCGCCGGCTTCCTTCGGTCCCATCCGGGCAGGCCGGGGCCGAGTGGGTCGCCGGGTGGCTCCCGTGGAGGGGGGGGTACTGTGAGGATTGGTTCTTTCCCCGCCACACAAATACATTAGACATTAGACAGACAGACAGACATTCCTCCCCCACCCCCCCTAGACCGCCGGACTCCCCAGGACCGACACCCCACCCCCATTCCGTCACCAAATGAAGTTCTTGACCAACTCGGCCGGAGCAGTCCATAATTCCACCGCTGCCTGTCCCACCCCAACTATCCGAGCAGTAGATATTTGGGATCACTAGACATGTGCGTTTCAACACTAGGCCATTTTCGTCAGATCCCCAGCATGCTGATGGGAAGGACAACATGGTCCTGTTACACTACTTTTGTCTGGCCAATCGCTAATACAGCACTGTTTCACCAGTATCAGCACATTGTCTCAGTCTTGGTGCTGCTTGATTTGCTGCCGTTTTCGCTCTGTGGCTGGAGGACATGACATCACTTGCATACAGATGAATCTCAGTCTTCAGATTATGGTTACCTGTAGCTAGGGATGTCGAGGGGCCGATCACGTGATTTTCAGAAGATCGGGATAAAAGAAAATACTTTTCACCTGGATAACGTCAACATTCAGGGTGAATGTAATGTGGGAAATTGGGATAATTTATTTTTTTAATTATATTTTATTTTTTTATCGGATCGGGAAAGATCGGTGTAACTGAGGGGTACAATTCCCTGACTGTATGGTTAGATATGATACTTACTACCACTACCTCTTGTACTTTAGACTCTGGCCACCCAGTACTAGGTATAAATAATTATGATAAACACTCCCACCTGATGAAACGGATCCAACACAAATGTACCAAGTCGAAAGTCTGCGTTTAATAATAATACATAGCAAAAGGTATGTACAACGATCACTTAATTACATTTATGATTTGAAATAGTATGCACTTTTATGGCAAATGAGTATTCGTAGGTAGATCAATATCGAATGTCCAATCTCTGATTGCGCAGGAAGCAAATATACAACCTGGAATATTTAGGGAACAATAGCAATGATACTTGAATGATTATATAGCTGGATACACTAGGGGAAGGTTCCGACTGCTTGTAGGACAGCTGGAGGGGGGGGGGTAGAGTCTGGCTGTATCCCGTCTGGCCGAGGGTATCCTGGGAGAGCCCACAGTCGTGCGACCCGGTGCCCAGCGATCCTCGATCCACAGATGAAAGCAGTTGGACTCTCTGTGGCCGGCGTCATCCGGTCCACGATGGAGAGACGTGAGGCGACCTCGTCGTGTAGAGCGTCTTCTCACCTGTCGTCCTCTCCGGGGGGGGTATTTCCAACACACCGCAGTGTTGGCCTTTATCCATAGAATAATCAAAGTACTCAAAGCATAATCCAAGCCGGGGAAGGCTAGCCGTCGTCGGTAGAATAATCCAATATACAGGTCCACTCGCTCTTTGGCCTGGAGCTCCTCGGGTGCAGCTTCACGTGGGGTCAACCACCCTGGATAAGCGTCCAGCTGATGCCCGAAACGATGGGGGTGCTGATTACTATAGAACTCTTACCGCACGAGGCACTACATATGAATAGACTATTATTAGCTTAATAGAATACGTCCAACTCGACGATATAGTGCCAAATATGACTATTCAAATATTAATATACACGATGTCTCAATGCCGATACTGGGCCGAATTGGCCTTACTGCCCACACGTGGTTCGCGGGGAGGCTTTTGCGTCTGTCACTCTGTTGGAGGGTAAGGAACTGGACTAAGAAGAAAGCTCTACTTTAATAGCGCAGTATATATACGCACTATGAACAAATAGTACCATTAGTGGTGCGGTAGACATATTCCTACACGGAACTAGGACTTGTCCATACATGTTGAGCGGTACGATTGAACCTGGTCTGAGGGGTATGGCGACCTGGCACCAAGGTCTCGTCCAATGGTAGAATGGAGACTATTATGGGATGTTCAGTAGACTAGAAGGGATATTCAATGCATATTGTACAAGGAATATACAAGGGATATCAGGGGATATACAAATACAATTAAATATATATATATAAATAAATATATATATTCGGTTTAATCTGATCCTTCAGAACAGCCGCCCCCTAATTGGTCCCAACCCAATTAGTTAAGCAGAGACAGATTAACCGCACTGTCTACCACTCAAGGGTTCGCTGTAAGGGTCAGTCAACTCACAAAGTCATAGGGTCATGGTCATCATCGATTGTGTCTGGGAGTCGGGGCAGTTCTATGAGCCTCGCCACAGGACGGGTGTAAATGCGCCCCTGGACGAGTACTTCAGCTGCTCGGACCTTGCCATCGGCACCGGTGATCACTTTGCTTACGCGGCCAGCCGGCCACATAGCTCTGGGTAGTGACTGGTCAATAATCATGACGACTGTTCCTTCCGTCAAATTGTCTCTCTCTTTTACCCACTTCTGGCGGGTCTGTAGAGACGGTAGGTAGTGCAGTAGGAAACTGCTCCAAAACTTGTCGGCTAATACTTGGCTGTACCTCCACATTCGTCGGCCGTTCGCTTCTTCAGGCCGGTACATTGTCTGGGGTAACGCGGGATCTAGCCGCCCCATCAGGAGGGTGTTGGGGGTGACTGGGTCGACATCTGCTACATCACTGGAGACGTAACCGAGGGGCTTTGAGTTCAATACTCCCTCAATCTCCGTGAGGACTGTCATTAGGACTTCTTCCGCCACAGTCTGGGCCCCAAGTACTGCGTACAGGGCTGTCTTTATTCTCACTAACTCTCATGCTTAACCGAAAGGTCTTCACCCCAACTCAAACCGTCTCACTCAGACGCAACCTGCCCTCCCTATCCCCCTCCACCCTCTCCTCTGACATACTATCCACTCTACCTTTGAGTGACACCTTCTCTGCTCTCTCCACAGAGATGGCAACCTCCACCCTCCTCTCAGCCCTTGCAACCTCCTTCGACAAGCTCTGTCCCCTCGTTGAGAAACCTGCCCGCCGTTCCCCACCCAGTCCATGGCTGACAGATCCAGTGAGAGAACAAAGACAGGTCCTGAGAGCAGCTGAAAGGAAGTATAGAAAGTCACGCCTCACTGCTGACATCGACACATATCACAACCTCTTGTTAACATTCTCCAAAACCATTACTAATGCCAAAGCTTCTTTCTTTCACCATAGGATCGAGGCCTCTGCCAAGAATCTTCGCAAACTGCATGCTACCATGTCCTCCCTCCTCACTCCCCCCCCACCCCCCCCTCCCTCATCTTTCTCTGCCGAAGACTTTGCGATCTTCTTTGAGGAAAAAGTGGAGAACATCCGCAGCTCCTTCTCCCAACCCCCACCCATTCCAAATGCTGAATCGAGAACCTCATCCTTCACTCTGTCATCTTTCTCTCCCATTACAGAAGCCGAGACCCTGACACTGGTAACGTCGAACCGTCCGACTACATGCCAGCTGGACCGGCTACCTTCCCCACTCCTCCAGTCCATAGCACCAGACATCCTCCCATTCCTAACTGCAACCATCAACTCCTCACTCAACTCGGGGGTGGTCCCCACCTCCCTAAAACAAGCCAGAGTCACGCCCCTCATAAAAAAACCATCCCTGAACCCTACCGTCATAGGCAACTACCGTCCTGTCTCTCTTCTCTCCTTCCTTTCTAAAACACTTGAACGTGCTGTATCCAACCAACTTACTGCTTATCTCTTACAGAATGACCTCCTAGACCCTAATCAGTCAGGCTTCAGGACTGGTCACTCCACAGAGACAGCCCTCATTGCGGTCACAGAGGCACTTCACTTAGCAAAAGCGAAAGGCCTCTCCTCTGTCCTGATTCTCCTAGATCTATCTGCAGCCTTCGACACAGTCAACCACCAGATCCTCCTCGCGGCCCTCGCAGGAATGGGAGTGGCTGGCTCTGCGCTGACATGGTTGTCATCATACCTCAATGACCGCTCCTACCAAGTGTCATGGAGAGGGACCCTGTCGGCCACCCGCCCCCTGCGGACGGGTGTCCCCCAGGGCTCGGTTTTAGGACCCCTTCTCTTCTCCCTCTACACTAAATCACTGGGTAACATTATCACGTCTTATGGCTTCTCCTACCACTGTTATGCCGACGATACTCAACTCTTCCTCTCCTTCCCTCCCTCAGATATCCACGTCTCTGAGCGGATCTCGGCCTGTCTGTCCGACATCTCCGCCTGGATGACGACCAACCACCTCAAACTGAACCTAAGCAAAACAGAATTGCTCCACCTGCCGGCCAAATCCTCCCCCCTGACCGACCTTTCCATCACAGTCGAGAATGCAGCTGTGACCGCGTCCCCGACCGCCAAGAACCTTGGTGTTGTCCTCGACGACCAGTTGAACTTCTCTGCTCACATCGCAGCGACAACCAGAACCTGCCGATTCCTCCTGAGCAACGTCAGAAGGATACGCCCCTTCCTGACAAAAGAAGCCACCCAACTCCTCGTCCAATCAACAGTCATCTCCCGCCTCGACTACTGCAACGCACTGCTCGCTGGCCTCCCGGCCACTGCCACTAAGCCTCTTCAACTCATTCAGAACGCAGCGGCCCGCCTGATCTCAAACCTACCGAAGTCGGCCCATGTCACCCCACTTCTTAGGGACCTGCACTGGCTCCCCATTGCTGCACGAATCCGCTTCAAGGCCCTTGACCTAGCATACCGTGCGGCAAAGGGAACTGCTCCCGCCTACCTCCGGTCAATGGTCTCTAACTACACACCCTCAAGACCCCTACGCTCTGCATCTTCTGGCCGCCTCAGACCTACTCCTATCCAAGCTCCGGGAGGGTCATCAAAGAGAAGTCGCCTATTCTCAGTCCTTGCCCCACAATGGTGGAATGAACTACCCACCCCAGTTAGGACAGCCGAAACACGTCCAATCTTTCGCCGTCGACTAAAGACTCACTTCTTCAACCATTATCTGAATTAAAAAAAAAAAAAAAAAAAATCTAACCCTAACTAACCATACTGTCATGCACTTGTCCTAATAAACTAACCTACACTGTAGCACTCAACACTTTGATGAACATTGTTACTCAGCTGATAGAGTTGTGCTCTTCCTGATGGCTTGTCGTACAGAACTTGTAAGTCGCTTTGGATAAAAGCGTCAGCTAAATGACTAAATGTAAATGTAAATGTATAGAACGTACTTCTCGTTCCCAAGTTCCACCGAAGTGGGGTGCGTTTGGGGGGTTGAATTGGAAGTCAATCTGGGCTGGAGCGAGGTGGGTCTTAAGTTCTGGGCCCATAGCTTGGAAGCTCTCCCTCAGCTCTCTTTCTCCGCCTTTGAAGTTTGTCCCGTGATCGGACAATAATGTAGACGGTTTTCCTTTCCGTGATGTGAATCTTCGGAAGGCCATAAGGAATGAGTCTGCGCTCATGGTCGGAAGGAGCTCGATATGTATCGCTCTGGTGGTCATGCATTTGAATACAATACCCCACCGCTTCTCGGTGCCTCTTCCTTTCTTTATGTGCAGCGGGCCAAAACAGTCCATGCCTGTTGAGTGGAATGGCTTGTCGCCGAGTCGGAGGCGACATGGAGGTAGGTCAGCCATCCGTGGTATGCTGGGCTGCGCGCGCCACTTTCGGCAGTCTAGACAGGTTCGCTGGAAGCGTCGCACCGCCTCTCTTCCTTGAAGTATCCAGTAACGACGTCTGATTTCCGCGAAGACTCTCTCTGCTCCTGCGTGGTGTACATCCTCGTCGTATTTCTTTATAATCAGCTCTGTGACCTTGTGTCGGCTGTTCAATACGATCGGGTACTTAATGTCATCCGGTAAATTGGGGGCTCTCCGCAGGCGACCACCCACTCTGATGAGGGTATGTGTGTCACTCTCGGGGGCCAGATGAATCAATCTGCTGTCTGATGGGACGGGCTTTCCTCCCTGTAGACAGTCTAGTTCATCGGGGAACGAGTCTCTCTGGGCTCGTTGCAGTAGAAGCAGTTCTGCTTCCTCGTAGTCAGCTGCTGACATATCAGCGGGGGACTTAATCTCTGGGTGGTGCCGCAGGAATGTCCGTTGCTGCGCACTCTCTATGGTAATGCAATCGTCTATGTTGGGGTCTGCGGAGACAACAGTGCTCAATCCACAGAACATGGGTTTCTTATTCTCAGCCTCCTCGTCACTTGCTTCCCTCGGGGTGGGCGTGGGCCAATCTCCTTCCGGGAGCTTGAGGAATGCTGGTCCGTCACTGTAGATGTTATGACGGGTTAAGTCATCTAGGGACATTCCCCGGGTGATGACGTCAGCTGGGTTGTGTTTTGTATCAACATAGCGCCAGTTTGCTTCTCCGGTTAACTCTCCGGTTAACTCTTGAATCTCAGTGACTCTGACTCCCACGAAGACTTTGTATTTGCATGAATCCGATTTGATCCAGGCGAGTACTGTCGTGGAATCTGACCACAGGATTGTTCTATGCACCGGAATGGTGAGCTCACGTTGGATGAGCGTGGCTAGATGCGCTCCTGCGAGGGCTGCGCAGAGCTCTAGACGTGGGATAGACTGTTGCTTGCGTGGGGCTATTCTCGAGCGGGCGAGGATGAATGCTGTGTAGATCTCTCCCCCCTCTTCTTGGGCCCGCAAGTAGGCTACTGATCCGTAGGCGACCTCGGAGGCGTCACTGAAGACGTGTAGATCCATTTTACATGTCTCTGGCCTCACCGTGGGTGGGAAGTAGCTTCGGCGTATATTAACGCCTGGGAGTGAGTGGAGTTCCATCTCCCACTCTCTCCAGGTGGATGCAAGGTGTGCGGGAATGGGGTCGTCCCAGCCCTGGTCCTTGTCCCACAATGCTCGTACAATCATCTTTGCCCTGGTGGTGTACGGTAGTATACATCCTAACGGGTCATATTGTCGGGCGAGTGTTCTGTACACACTCCGTCTGGTGGTCGGTATTGCCGTCGACCTTCCCTGCTCCGTGGTCAGGGGTTTGTGTCTATAGTGGAGCGAATCTGTTTTGAAGCGCCACACTAGTCCTAGTGTCATCTCTTGGGCTTCTCCTGGGATTGTGGCCATCCAGGTCTCGCTGCTCGCTGCCTTGTCCTCGGAGGAGAGGCTGCGCAGTACGTGCGGATCGCTGCTGGCCCACTGCCTGAGATCAAAGCCGCCTTTGATCAGAGAGGCGCGGAGTTTAAGTAGGAGAGCCTCGGCTTCTTCCTGGCTCGAAACGCTTTGTAGACAGTTATCTACGTAGAAGCTGTTCTTCACACTGTGTCGGACCTCTTCGTCCGCTGCTGGGTCCTCTGCGACATGTCTCTGTAGTGCAAATGTAGCACAGCATGGGCTGCATGTAGTTCCGAAAGGGAGGACTTCCCATTGGTAGATGGCTGGGTGCTCATCTCCTGGCCTCTCTCTCCATAGGAACCGCAACAGGGGCTTGTCCTCCTCTACTAATCTCACCTGCAGGAACATCCCTTTGATATCCCCGCTGATAGCCACCTTGTCCTGGCGGAAGCGGAGTAGTACGCCTAGTAGGGAGGGGCCGAGTGTAGGACCGGGCAATAGCTCTTTATTCAGATTTTGGGATCCGATCTGGTAGCTGCAGTTAAACACGATGCGGTCTTTGCCGTTGTGATGAACCTTGTGGTGGGGCACGTACCACGATTCAGTCGTCTGGTCGGCCTCTTTAATGTCAATCTTTGTGACGTGTCCCGCTGTGATGAGCTTCTCAATCTCAGCGCGGTATACACTTTATTGGGCGGGGTCCTTGGCTAAGCGCCGCTCTGTGTTTAGTAGGTACCGCTCTGTGGCGTCTTTCTTTGCGTGAAAGGTAGGCATCCCTTCCCGCCGCAGGAGTGGCGTGGCGTATCTCAACACGCCGCTGACTGGGACTCTCTTTGTTCCCGTCTCGAGGAGGTTAATGGCGTAGATGTCGTCTTTAGAGCGAATGTCTTTCTTTTCGTTCTTAAAGGGCATTTGTTCTAAGGTCCATAGCCTCTCTACATGCTGCAGGAGTGCGGTGTCTCCCTCTGTGACTCGGGAGTGGAGACAGCTAGTGGCTGTGGTTCGGTTGAGAGATTTGGCGAGTGGGCCTTGGAGAGTCCATCCTAGGCAGGTCTCGACTGCTGCAGGACAGCCTCTGGGTCCGGTATGAACCCGGTCTATCGGGACAATGAGGTCTGCATGGTCAACAGCAACAACAGTGTCGGGGTAGCACCGTCTATGAGTGGGATCGGTAGCTTGCGTAGATGTACATATTTCTCCATCAGCTTGGCTACGGGGTATGTGTACCGCGAGAGTCCTATTTCTTGGCTGGTGAAAGCGTCTGTAATCCTGTACCGTCGCTCGGGCTGGCCGCTTGCTGCGATAGAGAATGAGACATTCTCGCCCTTTATCGTTTTCAAATCTCTTCTTATTGTCCGAATTGTCATTTGGTTTTCGCTCCCCCGCAGCCCTAGCTGGGCCGCAGCGGACGCGAGCAGAAGGGTCTTCTCTGACCCGTCATCAAGGACGGCGTAAGTGTCCATGACTTTATTCTGGTAGCTCAATGTCACACGGACTACCTTTAAGAGCACTCTGGCTCCGCTGCTGCTGGCGGGGTCGATGTACATGACGCTTGCTTTGCTGCTTGATGGTGCGGGTGGAGGCCGCCGTCTGTTACTGTCGTGGAGTATGTCCAGATGGGCTCCATCGCACCGACTGCACTTTTTCTTTAAGCGGCATTCGGCTGCCATGTGTGATCGCGCACAGCGAAAACAGCGTCTGTTGGACTTTATCCATTGACTCGCTTCCTCCGCATTCATCTTGGGGAATGAGTCACATTGTGACAGCCAGTGTTCTTTCTCACAGTAGGGGCACACTATCTTCCACTTCTCCTTTCTTGAGGGGGTACTGTGGCTCCTACTGCTTGGCACTGACTCCGATTGGTGCATGACAGTCACCGATCTTCTTCCATCATTTAGTCTCCTGGTTCCTTCTCTGGAGCCAGGGGTGCTCCGTCCGAATGTATCTAGCCGTAAGCTGCTGACTTCTCTCGCCAGGAAATCGGCTAGATCGAGGAGGTTCGGTTCGGGGCCATTAGGGTCTCGGTGGTCTCTCTGCCGCCTAAAGCGCTCCTATCGGGCGGGCGGTAGCTTCTCCAAGATCCTCTCTACATTTGAGTTGGCGTATAGTTCATGCCTACCCTTTTCCCTCTGCGCTCCCAGCATCCCTACCAGGGACTGCACTCTGATGGATAGGTCGTCCAGTGCTCGATTGTCTGTTGCTGGGGGTAGGCGGTCGATGTGCCTGATCTCCTGGATCACGTAATCCCATATACGTCCATATCTCTGGTCCAACGCTACCAGCGCTGCGGTGTATGGGGTCGTGGAAGTGGCGTAGGCGAGCGCTATGTTGTGCGCGCGGGGTACCTTTAAATGCTTCAGTAGTATCGCGTATTTATGGCGTTCATCAATGACATCCACCAGCATTGTCTCCAGACACATGCGGAGCTCCGTATACTGGGCCCGGTTCTCCTGGGTGAAGTCTGGTACCATAGGTGTGCCAATGTATGACGCGGATTGTTGATACATCGGCGAGCGTTGGGGGAGAGGCCTCCTAGGCGAGTCTCCTCCTGCTCCTTGGCGTGGGCTGGTACCGGCTGTGTACCATGGCCCGCTGGTCCAGGTGCTGTTCCTCGGTGCGGGTCGTGCGTCGTGCTCACCCGTGAATAGCGTCGGGGGTCTGTAGCGCAGCTCCGCGGGGGTATAGCCTGGGCTGTACTGGACCTCCTGGTCCGGTAGAGTACTGTGCTGTCGTCGGGCGTGGTTCTCCTCCTCTTCCTCTTCGTCTTCCGTTAGGTCATCCAGGGCTTGTAGTCTCTGATTTAGCCTCTCCGCAGTGTATGCTGCTCCTTCCCGGTGGCTGGGTCTCGCTTGGACCGGTTGGGGAAGGGGGTCTGCGGGGGGTATAAACCTTGTCTGTTGGTCAAGTTCAGGGTCGCTTACTCGGCTAGGGGATGCCGCCCTGGAGTGATGTCTAGACGAGTTCCTGGAGCCTCTGGTGGAGGGAGGGGGTGTTGTCCTTCTGATCAGCTGTTCTATTAGTTGCGCTTGTGCTCTGTCGCGCTCGGCTTCGCGCTTGGTGGGATCCGATTCTCTCTGGGCACCGGTGGCGGCGCGCTGGGCGTCGGCCCGGTCTCTTGCCATATTCTCTTCCATCTGAATGCGTCTTATTTCCAGGCGTATGTGCTCTTCTTCGCTCCGTTGCTGTATCTGCAATCGATCGCGTTCACCCTGGAGTCTATCGCGTTCAGTAGAGGCTTTCAGGCTGACGAGGAATGCCTGCTGTAGTGTCCTCTCTGCCTCGCTGGGAGAAGACGGTTGTATAGGGGAGCCGTCCCTTGGGGTACTCCGTGCGGAGTCTTGGAGCTCTATCTCCACGGTGCTCTCCTCATCTTCTTCCGTGCCGAGTTCTCTCTCGGTAGTGTTGTCTTCCTCCCGGGACTCGTCGGGGACTACTTCTTCGGTATTGGCGGGGTGTAAAGTCATGTCTGGTTCCCCCTGGTCCCCACCGTGAGCTGGGTCAGTTACGTTAGAACCCATAGGGGCCTCTATGGTCGGGGTAGCCTGGTCGTTAGGGTTAGACATAATTTTACTTTCTAGTTTTACCGCGTTTACTGTTGGTAGAAGACTAGGTTGTTGACTGACAGCGTAAGCCTCTAGGTACTGAGGGAGCTGTCGTTTGCGCCGCGGGCGTTGTTGGTTAGGAGGATCGTTTCGTGGAGTGTTCATCATAGGCCATTTTAATATTAATAACACTATATTAATATTACACTGATTACCCTCCGGCTCGAAGGACCAATTGTAACTGAGGGGTACAATTCCCTGACTGTATGGTTAGATATGATACTTACTACCACTACCTCTTGTACTTTAGACTCTGGCCACCCAGTACTAGGTATAAATAATTATGATAAACACTCCCACCTGATGAAACGGATCCAACACAAATGTACCAAGTCGAAAGTCTGCGTTTAATAATAATACATAGCAAAAGGTATGTACAACGATCACTTAATTACATTTATGATTTGAAATAGTATGCACTTTTATGGCAAATGAGTATTCGTAGGTAGATCAATATCGAATGTCCAATCTCTGATTGCGCAGGAAGCAAATATACAACCTGGAATATTTAGGGAACAATAGCAATGATACTTGAATGATTATATAGCTGGATACACTAGGGGAAGGTTCCGACTGCTTGTAGGACAGCTGGAGGGGGGGGGGGTAGAGTCTGGCTGTATCCCGTCTGGCCGAGGGTATCCTGGGAGAGCCCACAGTCGTGCGACCCGGTGCCCAGCGATCCTCGATCCACAGATGAAAGCAGTTGGACTCTCTGTGGCCGGCGTCCTCCGGTCCACGATGGAGAGACGTGAGGCGACCTCGTCGTGTAGAGCGTCTTCTCACCTGTCGTCCTCTCCGGGGGGGGTATTTCCAACACACCGCAGTGTTGGCCTTTATCCATAGAATAATCAAAGTACTCAAAGCATAATCCAAGCCGGGGAAGGCTAGCCGTCGTCGGTAGAATAATCCAATATACAGGTCCACTCGCTCTTTGGCCTGGAGCTCCTCGGGTGCAGCTTCACGTGGGGTCAACCACCCTGGATAAGCGTCCAGCTGATGCCCGAAACGATGGGGGTGCTGATTACTATAGAACTCTTACCGCACGAGGCACTACATATGAATAGACTATTATTAGCTTAATAGAATACGTCCAACTCGACGATATAGTGCCAAATATGACTATTCAAATATTAATATACACGATGTCTCAATGCCGATACTGGGCCGAATTGGCCTTACTGCCCACACGTGGTTCGCGGGGAGGCTTTTGCGTCTGTCACTCTGTTGGAGGGTAAGGAACTGGACTAAGAAGAAAGCTCTACTTTAATAGCGCAGTATATATACGCACTATGAACAAATAGTACCATTAGTGGTGCGGTAGACATATTCCTACGCGGAACTAGGACTTGTCCATACATGTTGAGCGGTACGATTGAACCTGGTCTGAGGGGTATGGCGACCTGGCACCAAGGTCTCGTCCAATGGTAGAATGGAGACTATTATGGGATGTTCAGTAGACTAGAAGGGATATTCAATGCATATTGTACAAGGAATATACAAGGGATATCAGGGGATATACAAATACAATTAAATATATATATATAAATAAATATATATATTCGGTTTAATCTGATCCTTCAGAACAATCGGTATCGGCAGATACTCAAAATCACATGATCGGGATTGGATCGGGAGCAAAAAAATGTGATCGGGACATCCCTACCTGTAGCCCTTTCTGGCGCTCTGGACAGCACGTCAGCAGTTGCTATGATCTTGCCTGGAACATGTGAAACAGAGTCTGCGTATCTCATCAGTCTCGTGTCTGCACACGTGGAGGCAGTGATGCCAGTAACTAAGTAACTAGTTACTCTAATCTGATCACTTTTTTCAGTAAATAGTAATCTAACTTGTTACTTTTTACAAGCCAGTAATATGATTACAGTTACTTTTCCAAGTGGCTGTGCGTTACTATTTAGTTACTATCTCATACTGCTGATGATAAGAGAGCCAGGGGTACAGTCAGCTAGACCGGAGATGGGACGTGCTCGCGCATGCACACAGCCACACACACAGCCAATGAGCAGCCAATCATGATTTATGACATCATGCACTTTCAATAAAGCATTATTTAAAAAAAATAACTGTTGTCATTCTTATATTGTGGCAGCAGCATGGGGGACGACGACCACTTCGTAACCTAGTTACTTTCAAAGTATCAAGTAATCAGTAAAGTAACTAGATTACCTTTTAAAGGAGTAATCGTAATCAGTAATCCGATTATTTTTACAAGTAATCTGTGGCATCACTGCGTGGAGGCAACTCGTCCAAATAATTTGTTCCCAAAAGAGGTACTAGAGGCTTATGGTCAGTTTCTAGTGAAACTCAATGCCGATCAGGAAGTCTGATAAGTGCTCACATGCCCAGGTGATGGCTAAAGCCTCCTTTTCTATCTGAGCATATCTCTGCTCAGTGTTATTGAGCACTCTTGAAGAATATGGTTTTACTATGCTATCCTCTTGTCTTGGCAATACAGCTCCCAGTCCGTAAGACGATATCAGCTGAGACAATCGTCTGCACCCTTGGACTGTAAATTGCCAAATCTGGTGGTTGACTCAACTCTCTCTTCATGCTGTCAAAAGCCTTCTGTTGTGAAACCCCCCAGGTTCATGTGTTTGTACTCAGTACCTCTCTCTGTGTCTGTCTTATCTGCAAGGTGAGGGAGGTATTTGCCTAAATGATTGACCATTCCCAGAAACCTTCTCACCCCACTCACATCTGTGGGCTCCTCTATGCTGGTGACAGCTCTCACCTTGTCTGGGTCTGCTTTCACTCCAGTCCTGTCCCAGAAACTTGACAGATGTCTTGGAGAATTCACTCTTCTCACTTTTCAATATTACACCTGCCAATTCCAGCCACTTCAGTACTGCCAACAGTTGTGTGTGTCACGCTGTGCCTGTGTCTCTGTGTGGATCAGGACGTGTTGAGTCTGTGTCTCTGTGTGGATCAGGACGTGTTGAGTCTGTGTCTCTGTGTGGATCAGGACGTGTTGAGTCTGTGTCTCTGTGTGGATCAGGACGTGTTGAGTCTGTGTCTCTGTGTGGATCAGGACGTGTTGAGTCTGTGTCTCTGTGTGGATCAGGACGTGTTGAGTCTGTGTCTCTGTGTGGATCAGGACGTGTTGAGCCTGTGTCTCTGTGTGGATCAGGACGTGTTGAGTCTGTGTCTCTGTGTGGATCAGGACGTGTTGAGTCTGTGTCTCTGTGTGGATCAGGACGTGTTGAGCCTGTGTCTCTGTGTGGATCAGGACGTGTTGAGTCTGTGTCGCTGTGTGGATCAGGACGTGTTGAGTCTGTGTCTCTGTGTGGATCAGGACGTGTTGAGTCTGTGTCTCTGTGTGGATCAGGACGTGTTGAGTCTGTGTCGCTGTGTGGATCAGGACGTGTTGAGTCTGTGTCTCTGTGTGGATCAGGACGTGTTGAGTCTGTGTCTCTGTGTGGATCAGGACGTGTTGAGTCTGTGTCTCTGTGTGGATCAGGACGTGTTGAGTCTGTGTCTCTGTGTGGATCAGGACGTGTTGAGTCTGTGTCTCTGTGTGGATCAGGACGTGTTGAGTCTGTGTCTCTGTGTGGATCAGGACGTGTTGAGTCTGTGTCTCTGTGTGGATCAGGACGTGTTGAGTCTGTGTCGCTGTGTGGATCAGGACGTGTTGAGCCTGTGTCTGTGTGGATCAGGACATCATCCATCTGGCAGACCACTCCATCCAGATCATCTGACAGCTGAGACATTCATCTATTTGAAAAGGTTTTGGTGCCAATGAGATGCCAAAACAAAGTATATTGAAGCAGTATCTCCCAAGTGGAATGATTGTGGTGAGTAGATGCTGACTCCTTTGCTCAGGGGATTTGCCAAAATCCTGAATTTGCATCTGTGATTGATTGATTGATTGAAAAGTTTATTAACAGATTGCAGAATGGGTACAGTACAGTACAGCTCAATACATACAATTGTTAAGAGGATGCAGACCTGAGAAAGACTTTCGTCTTGTTTCCATCAGGGTCCTCCATTTTCTTTCATTTCCATTTTTGGAATACTGACAAAGCCATGCTTGGTCTTTATTGTACAACTGGGTTAGGACATTTGTAGGGGCCAGTTTTGAATTGCAGTCTCCCGTAGGTGTTCTTTGAGAGTGTTTTTGAAGGTGGGTAGTGATTCACATTCCTTTACAGCTTTGGGTAGGGCGTTCCACATTGTTGTGGCATAATTGCGAAACGTGTTTAGTCCCTTGTTTGAGCCAGGTTTCAGATTCATAACTATTTAGTCATAAGAACATAAATAGTTAATGCCATTGAATAAGAACATAAATAGTTAAGGCTATTATGTAAGAACATAAGTAGTTAATATTATTGGGTACCAAGTCCTTTGAATTACAGCACTGCCCTTTAATTTACTTCATGACGCGAGATAGATATCACGACAGCCACGCCTTGCTTTACAGCAGGTGAGTCTGCACTACGCGCAGATGAGACACACAGCATCCACGGAGATGACGCAGCTGAACGTTGCTGCTGCCGAGATGAAATAGAATGATAAAAACAGTTATCAAACAGTTATAAAATATTCCCCCAGTTGCAAAACCGAAGAAGCGTTGCAGTTAAAGTAACCTGCGGTTTTGGTGAGTTTCATCAACATTGTGCTGTTCATTGTCGAATACACAAAATGGTTAGCTCCATGCTACAAGCTAATAATGCTACAAGCTAAATAACGTAGCTCATTCTTAAATGAAAACTAGGAAGGAACCATTTCAGAAGTACTTATAATTGTATTGATATGCTGTACGATAAGAACATGGTCTATATACATTTTGACTGTTTTGAGAGTTTAATATGGAACGTGAGGAATGTCCCATATGCTAGCGCACTTTAGCCTAACTTAGCATGGGACAGATGGACATTCCCACGTGCTGTGATAAGATAGCCTACTTTAGCTTAGCATAGCTAAAAGTAGCCTGATTGATTATTCATTCTGAAAGCAATGAAAGGATGATGAAGCGATAAAAGATGGTAAATAGCTTTTATTTTCTGAATGCCTGCTTGCAAGGAGGCCAGGTTTTTAGGTTTCCCCAGCACCCCGTTCCACCCTGGGAGCAGTTCCAGACCACCCATCACCACGTGTGCCCACGCGGGACGAGGCGGTGTGCCGGACCGATACAAGATGGCGAGCCAACCCACTGAACCTCTGATATAGCTCAAGGCTAATGCCAGCCTGATTCGAATACCCCTGTTGCTCAACTCCTGTTACCTCAACAGTCCGGTAGGGTTGAACTGATTGAACTTGAATCATAAGAACTTCCACGGATTTTCTGATACACAAACTGATTGAACGAGAATACAAACACATTCCAAGGGCTTCGACCCCGTTCACCTTTTGTTATTTTGATATTGTGTTTTGTATTTGATTTGATTTTATTTGATATATGGGTACTGATATTTCTCCTATAAGAAGGGAGACTTAAAGGGTAATTACACCCAGTAAGATACTTGAACCACTGATAAGATACTTGAACCACTGATAAGACACTGATATTTCTCCTATAAGAAGGGAGACTTAAAGGGTAAATACGCCCAGTAAGATACCTGAACTACTGATGTTCTCTTGTAAAGAGGACAAGTTAAAGCGTCAATGTACCCAATAAGATACTTGAATCCCATTGATGACATTGATTACAGTTGAATCACTGATGGTTCTCCTGTAAAGAAAGAAGGTTTAAAGGGTAATTTCACCTAATAAGGTATTTGCATTCCCATAACCTGGAATATTCCATTTGGTACTTTTGTTGTGTTACCCCTTCAAAGGAAGAGTTTAAAGGAGCATTTCACCTAATAAGGTATTTGCGTTCCCTGCACATTTAAAGGTTTAAATTAATATGTTTAAACATTTACCTATTGAAATGATAAACTGATATAGTGTTTACTTATGATAAACTGATATAGAGTTTACTGACGATAAAAGGATACATCCAATATCCAACCTTGAACCTAGCTTTTAGCTAGAGATAACCTCAGAGACGTCTGAACCAAACCTAATGTGTTGATCCAATCAATCTAGGACTTGATATCGAACTAACCCTCCTGAGAGGGGAGGTTACTGAAAGAACCTAAAAGGGATACTTCAAACAACTACTACTTTGTACTATATGTCTATATGTCTGTATGTCTAGCTAGCGTGCTTATTAATAAACCGGTCATTATTATAATTCTGTCTCTGGTCCACTATTCTTTTAATTGTGCATATTACTCCTCTCCTCATTCGAACCTAGAACTGTGCCCGTGGCGAACAGCTGTTACAGTAAGTGACACAGGTGCTACACATCCAGTTTTGAGAATATTTTGGCGCCCTCTAGTTGTCCAATGGTGTGCTCCACTGATGGAAGCATGTGACTTTAGCTTTTTACTGAGTTGTTCAGCTTTGTCAGGTCTACATATATTTGTATCATGTTTTGGTACTGGGAACATCCCTGCACACTAGTCCATGGGCTGCTCCACTTTGAAAATCACTCCAAAGTGATTGTCAAGAATTTCCATGTGGGCTAGTTCACTCTTGACTTCACATTGAGGTGTTGACAGGGCGATGTGCAGCTAAATGTTGTACTCCCCCTCCATTCTACCTATGCCACTGAATAGTTTTGGAAACTGCTGTTTCACAGACTCTACTGAGTTGAATGACACTGTCTCCACTCTCACTACTAGTCCGAGAGTGACACTTGCTGAATGGCTGAGTAGTCCCTTTGTCAGACATGCCACTACATACACTGTACATTTTCCCCCAACTACAAGAGGTGACATGATGGCGCCGTACAGTTTAATCTTTGTAGGCTGCAACTTTGGTCTCTGAACTAGGCCTCGGTACTCACTCTCTGGCAACACAGTTACATCTGCTCCTGTGTACATTTTTAACTCACAGCCAAGCATGTTTACTCTCACTGTAGCAAACCAAGCCTCGTCTGTGTTATCTGAGGTCACTGAACCTAGAAATCATCATCTTCACCTGCAATCTGTATTTCTCCCACAGCCGCTGACCACTGCATACTCTTGCATAGAGCCCTTTCTTTCTGTACTGGTTGTAAAGTATGTCTCTGGCTGGTCACTGGTGTTTTGCCACATCTGTTGCTTTGTCGAGTCTCTCTATCCCCTTTTGTATTTTTCCATTTAGCCTGAATCTTGTCTTGTTGCAACTTGTCTCGCGGGCACAAATGGTTTTGCCTAATGTTGTCCACATTGCAAGGATGACTGCCCGATTAAGTTATTCTTGAGTAGGTCATGTTGTTTCTTTTCACAAGCATTTTCCAATGGCAGCACCGGGTCCATTTGCATTTGTTCCAAGAGTGTGTTATCTTTTATTCCAACAGCGAGTTTGTCAGTCTGCAGTCTCCCCTACTTCTCTCTGTCCTTGGTTGAACTTTGGACACGTTAAAAAATGACATTTGCATCCAATCTAGCTTTCAACGTCTCATATAAACGCACCTCCTGATCCGACAGGTTTGGTGAAGTTAGAACGTCCTCACCTTTGTCTCTCGTCATGTAATTAAGTGTATTAACTTGGTTCTCCTCTGGCTGTATTGTAGCACAGATGCTATCCTGAACCTTTCAAAGTGCCAAATCCACTTCTGCCATTCTTCTGGCTTTGTGAAGTGGAATTTTGGCAACGGAGTAACATGGAAAGGCTCAATGTTTCTGGATGGGAGAGACACTTGTGCATCTTAGCTTAGCCTCTTACTTGCCTGTATCTGAAAGGCACTCGTGCGCTAGCTTGTTAGCTAAGCCTCTTACTTGCCTGTAGGCTATCTGAAAGGGATTTGTGCGCTAGCTTGTTAGCTTAGCCTCTTACTTGCCTGTACGTTAGCTGATAAATCTATCAGTTGAAATCAACCCTGCATGAGTTATCTCAGGCCATCAGTCACTCATCTGGCTTCTTACTTCATTGTTCTGGAGATGTTCTGACACAATGTTGTGTTATGACTATGAGCTGTAGTAAGTATTGGACACGGATGGCCACTTCTCAATGTAGTCAAGCCCATTTATTTTTCATTCAATCTTTATTTAATATCGAAGGATCATTGAGAGCAAGCGCTCATTTACAATGACGTTGAGAAATACAACACATAATAAACACAACTGCAGACTGTGGTGAAATGGTTGGCTATTAAAGATTAAAACTGACCAATAGTACTAATGAATTAAATTGTAAAGTGCATTGCAAACCGTTCCATGTTTCTGGGGCACAGAAGCTAAACGCAGATTAGTACTCAATGCAAACTCTAGGAGCCTTAAGTGTAAAAACCAATCACCAGAGCAAGTATTATAAGGTCCAGAGCTCCAATCCACAAGGTGGTGGTATAGGAACAAACACTGACACTACAATAAGGTTAGTTGATCTTCATACAAATCTTCATAAAATAGACCACTGCACTTCCGCGTTACATTGAAATCGGGGAGGAGATAGCGGGGGGAGCAAATTAATGAATGTGGATGAGAGCCGTGATGTAAGTGGTTGCAGCTACGGCTGTGGGGGTGCTAGAGACATGATCGAATATACTTTTATGCGCCTGAGTTTCCTGAACACGGCGCGACCCATTCCTAATCGATCAGAACTAAATCGGCCGAGATCAAGTCCCTTTTCCAGCACCTACTCCCCATACACATGCGCAGATTGTCAACGGAGTCTGGACGACGCGAGATGACACACGAATTAATGTGGACTGTTCCATCAGAGGAGGGAGCTTCGTGGCCAGTGTCCTTTCAGCCGAACAGGATAATGAAAAAATTATCCCACTAAATGGCCAGACGCGTCTTATGGCGACATCTACAATTACCTCATTGAGTCTCCAGGTAGACTAATGTTTATATTTAAGTGCAGTGGTCTGTAGCCACTCAGATTACCACCGAAGCTCTCCCCTCTGATGGAACAGTCCACATTCATTTGTGCGTCATCTCGCGTCGTCCAGACTCCGTTGACAATCTGCGCATGTGTATGGGGAGTAGGTGCTGGAAAAGGGACTTGATCTCGGCCTATTTAGTTCTGATCGATTAGGAATGGGTCGCGCCGTGTTCAGGAAACTCAGGCGCATAAAAGTCTATTCGATCATGTCTCTAGCGCCCCCACAGTCGTAGCTGCAACCACTTACATCACGGCTCTCATCCACATTCATTCATATGCTCCCCCCGCTATCTCCTCCCCGATTTCAGAATCCCGGAAGTGTTGCGGTGGTCTATATACACTGGTATTTGTTTACAAAAGAAAACCTTGTTGGAAAACAACCATCTTACACCACCATGATGCTAGTTTTGGAACTTTGGACCCTCTATAACTCACACAACGAGCTGGCTTTTAGTTGTAGTTCTGCAAACACATGGGACAGCCTTTAGTTTTAGTTCTACAAACACATGGGACAACCGTCGACACACCCTGTTTAAAACCATGATCAGTGGTTGTCTGATCTGTTTCAGTGTGTGACTGTTAAACCTGATTATTCTTACACATGTTTTTTTAATCTTTGGTTTAGTCTCGGTTATTTCAATTGCGTCTGTGTATCTCAACCTTGTCGTGAATGGGGGCAATCTCAATGATCCTACCAAGGTTTAAACCTATAGCGCAAATCCGCAATAGCTGCCACTTCGCACGTGTGTGCATGCATTCACACATACACACACATAAATACACACATGCACGCACACACACACACACACACACACACACACACACACACACACACACACACACACACACACACACACACACACACACACACACACACACACACACACACACACACACACACACACACACACACACGCACAAACATTTGATTTCCATATCAAATATCACTCTCCTAGGGTTAGGGTGAAAACTGTGGCTGTTAGAGGGTGGGACACTTGTGTGGACCAACCAACCAAGAGAGTGAGCTACAGAGCTGCTGGTCGCAGCTAATAAAGGTTTGAATGAATGAAAGGACACTGTGACATTTAAAATCTGCGCCAGGCATCTGTACTTGTCACACAGAGCAGTAGCTAATGACATTCTCTGTGGTACCGAGGTAGAAATCTTCTCTCTGCCCCAGACGAGAAACCAAATAACAAGAGTACAACAATACAGAAACCTTCTCACTGCCTCAGACGAGAAACTAACAAGAGTACATAAATACAGAAACATTCTCATCGCCTCAGGCGAGAAACTAATAAGAGTACATGAATACAATGAACTACCCACCCCAGTTAGGACAGCCGAAAATCCTGTCCAATCTTTCGCCGTCGACTAAAGACACACTTCTTCAACCATTATCTGAAATAATAATAATAATAATAATAATAATAATAATAATAATAATAATAATAATAATAATAATAATAATAATAATAATAATAATAATAATAATAATAATAATAATAATAATAATAATAATAATAATAATAATAATAATAATAATAAAAAAATAAATCTAACCCTAACTAACCTTACTGTCATGCACTTGTCCTAATAAACTAATCTACACTGTAACATGCAACACTTTGATGAATATTGTTACTCAGCTGATAGAGTTGTACCCTTCCTGATGACCTGTCGTACAGAACGTTAGGTTATGACTATAACCAAGTTCTGTTAGTATAGCGACGCTCGGCGTCACTCTCTGCACTGTCCTCGCACACGTGCACGCGCACTGAATAAAGACCACAATGTACCTTTAATCCCAATATTTGTCTGACCACACCCCTATCAGCTTACCCATATAAGCAGGGGTGGGGCCACCCACTCGCCTCCTTCCCAAGCTTTCACCACAAGGCGAGATCAAGGGCTGCAGCGGCGGCGGACGTCGAGCGTCGCTATACTAACAGAACTTGGTTATAGTCATAACCTAACGTTCTGTATCGTATAGCTCTCGCTCGGCGTCACTCTCTGCACAAGGGAGGCCGAGCGAGAGCCATCGGCCGACAAATACACCCCGCTGAAAGCCCCCCACAACCATCAGAACAGGGAGGGCCGAGCCCCCCTGACCCCCCCTAATGGAGGGCACCCCCCCTATTGGGGGCTTCACGGGAGGGCGACGGACCCGACCGTGCGAAGAGGCACTCAAGCAACTCAACGCACAGGGTGAGCAGACCGTGGCTTGACCCCACGACTACACACACGCACAACCCGCATGCCACCCGGGAACGAACGGAGGGAACAACCTCGTTACTGCCCCCAGAATCACGGGGTCAAGGGCAAACCCAACCCCGTGGCAAGGCCGTAACAGCGGAGCGCGAAGGAAGACCCAGACCCACCAAAGAGACTGGACCCCCTGGAACGGGGGCCCGGAGAAGTCCATGATGCCAGTATCAAGACCCCACCAGGTGGGCACTTAGTGACCCCGCCCCCCACATCGCCAGCGTATTCGGACAAAGGCCCCTCAGCCGAGCGGGCCCTGTCCCCCCAATAGTACACCGCCTGGCACACTGACCCTGCAGAACAGGCAGTCAGCATGGCCGTAAGCACACAAAAAAGGTTAACCAACGGAAGCAGGCAGCGCACCGGGGACAAACCAGGCAACAGGCTGTTAACCCTAGCCTGGAGACTGCCTGGAGACAGCCGCCCCGGCGGAAGGGGCGTATGCTGGCGTTGTTGCATGACCAAGCCTCCATTTAAAAACCCCCAGCCAGAGGGGTTGAGGCAGAGAGGGCTGACACGATTGGCAGACGTCATGAACGTGCAGGGGCACCCTCAACCGGGTAACGCGGGAGTTGACACTGCTCCAACACACCAGGGAATCAACCACCTTGGTGTTACCCAATGCGGTGGTTGTTCCTATAACCCCTCAAGAAAAAACTCCAAAACACACCTGCGGGTATACACCGGCTATACCGCAGTACAAGTGTTTCAGTTTTCAAAAAAGGGTTAACACAGGCCTACGGGTCGACGAAACATGACTTCGGACCGGGCCCGGCGATACGGGAAGCACAGGGTCACCAGAGGAGGTCAAAGACCACCCCAACAGGCCCCTCTTCGCCATGCGTGAGAGAGGAGCGAAAAAGAATGGAGAACCAGCCCCAAGCACACCGTACTTGGTATTCGCAGGCGGTCTCCCAACCAAGTACTAACCAGGACCAACCTGTGTAGCGGCCGAGATCTGACGAGATCGAGCGTGTACAGGTTGGCATGGCCGTAAGCCATTACGACAGTGCTGAGTAAAAAATTTACCCAACCAGGGTCTCCATAGCGCTTAACCCTGTGACACCCGGACCGACCTGGCATTTTTCCCCCTGAAAAAAAGCCCAAGTCCCTCAGGGTACCAGAAACAGCAGATCTGCATCCCCGGCGGACAACGGGTTCAACTGATCCGGACCAGCGTGACCAGAACCAGTCCCGTGCCCTAACCACGCTGACATGCCTACTCCAGGAGAAGGGGCAGATATGCGTGTTGATCTTAAACATGAAAAGAAGGCGCCACCCAGACGTTCGGGCGAACCACGCCCGGTGGCCCACCCCCAGGGCGTGAGACCCCTCTACATATGTTCAGATCCATTCCATCATCATCCCCCAGATATGAACGAGAATCCGTCGATAACCAAACCAGGTCTCTGATTTGGTCGTCGGAAGAGGAAAAAACCTCCATCCCAGTCGCTTTATAAAAACGCCGTTTTAACCTCAAGCAACCAAGGCGTGCCAGTCAGTCGCCTGTTTACAGAACACCCTGAGCTAGCACTATACATGCGTCGGGACACACCCACATCAATGAACAGGCTATTTAGACCTGTCATTGAATCCCCAAGGCGCCCAGGGGAACGACAAGAGGGGTGTGACACTTCCTAACTCCAACTATTTTTAATAGAAAAGCAGGAAGGACCAACAGTATGTATCCCAGTCTACACAGCCGGGGGTAAAAAAAATTCACATTTTTACATCCCACCACCCTCCCATAGGAAGGAGACGGGAATCCCCAGAGAGACTTCCCACGCGAGCTGTACAGATTGAAAATAATATATTGCACCTTGAGCCATGTAAAAAATTGGTTTTAGGGCTCTCCGGGGAGGAGGCACTGAACCCATACACACTCAATAATCGAATTGAATCGAATACATACACAATAGAGTAGGACTCCTTCTTGAGGGTCCACTCACCTTGACAATCTGAGGAGCAGGCTCTGTACTCTGAAGGAGGCTCCCTCACATGGAAGGAGGAGTCCCAACTCACAGAAGGCCCGAATAGGAGCTTGGTGAGGAGGAGCCCTGACCACCCCCCCAAAACAGATCCATCACATGGACCTGAACAGCACACGGAAGTCCTACCAACAGAGACGCACACAGTGACGTACTCTATGGCGGGGGAATTTCTGCGGTGCACACGCCCAATATTCCAGGCCGTGGGACCAGGAAACTCCCTCCCCCCCCCCCCCCTCACCCTGTAACGTGCCGAACCGCAACGTGACAGGAACCTTGAAGGACAGGGGGTTTACCCCTGACCAACAGAAAAAAGGGGGGAGGAAAGGTTACCAGTTCACCCCTTTACGACCCCACACCCATGATACGATGTAATGACAAAAATAGAGTATGGCACAGTCATAGTCAGCTCCATGAAGCATCTGACAGCTTCACACAGCGCATGAGCTAACCTGCTATCTGATTTTTACTAAGGAAAAAACACAGAATAGAGAGGGCTCTCCAAGAGCCCCGGTATCAAACTTACACATGTGCTTCTGTGGCCAGTCCAACCCAGTTGTAGGTCACATGACACACACAACCCATCATCACCTACAAAAAATGGCAAAAACACTCTACAGAGGAACGCCGTTTTTCATAATGAGAGAATACATAATTCTCGATTAGTATCGGCCACAGGCCTTGCTAAGCACACACGAAAGCGACCAAACAATCTTTTCTTTTAGGAAAATAAAGTTTCTCCAGCTGTTGTAGCACAACCTCAGCAATCAAGCTAAGGGTTACATCGCATCCCTACCACACAGTGACACAATGTAGTGCAACAACATGTCTGATAGGAGGATGAAGAAGTCCCCAGGGAACCGGGGGGAAACACAATCCTCCTACTTTACCCTTAATACGGCCAGTTAAAACAGGAAAACCTGTTAATATGTGAACACACTGTTCATTGTCATTACAGGCTGAGAAAAGAATCATTCTTTACTCATTTGTCACTAAGCATAGCTTTATAGGTTAGTTAACCCCCTTAGTTGTGAGTACACAATACATATAAACACACATGATGTTTCTCAACACAACAAACCAGATCATTTTCACATCTGTAACAACAACCCGATTTGCATGGAGAAGCTAAATACCAGTGACAAGACAATTCACACATAACTCGCGTCGTATCCTAAATGTAGTGCAGCAACACTCGTTTTGGAAAACATTGTTATTTACAAAACATTTAGAAGGGAAAGCCAGAATAAGTGTATAAGGTCTGGCCAAACCTTGCCTACCCGGAGCGTAGATCAACGAAGTGCAGTCTCAAGGCACCGTAGCAAACACAGCCATTCTGTGTTGCCGACCCGGCCAGCGTCGCCGCTCCAACCCGTCGCTACGGTCCCCTTTGTTGACGCAATCCTTGCCGTCCTGGCTCAGGGCAGGGTCGACGAACATCCTCTGTCAAAGATGACGTCGTAGTCAAGAGTGTTAAAACATGTTATAATCAAAGCACGTTCAACAGAGTAGCATTAAGCTAACGGCCGCTCCAACTGTCGGTCGCTACCGCCCCTGCCCGCGAGACGCCGAGCGAACGGCGCACGCAACCAGAGGGGAGCTCCAATTCCCCCACAGCCTCTCCCCGTGAGGGAGAGGGGAGTTGGGAACCGCGGCGGTGCGCGAGGGGCCGGAGCCACCCCGCGCTGGGCCTCGGCCGATAGCAGCAAGCTAACGTTTCCTAGTCTAGCCAGGTAGGCCACCTAGTGATCACAGCAGGCTAGCGCCGCAGCTAACAGCTGACTGGCTAACAGTAGACCACCACTAGCACGTAAGCTAAGCAGCGACAGCAGCAAGCCAACGTTTCCTAGCCTAGCCAGGTAGGCCACCTAGTGATCACAGCAGGCTAGCGCCGCAGCTAACAGCTGACTGGCTAACAGTAGGCCACCACTAGCACGTAAGCTAAGCAGCTATCACCTGAACTTGTACATAATGATATAACACTCACCCAGACAGGCCGCCGTTCTGAAACCCTCCTCACTTTTTAAGAGAAAAGAGAAACAAGATGTCAACACAGTTTTACAACGGTGATTTTACCAACACCCGACGGAGCCAGCACAATACCCAACTGGCCTGTGTAGCTGACTTTGAACACAGATCTTCCGCTAACGAACATCTATGCCCATATCTCCTCGTGAGGGAATACTCTCATTTGGATATGAAAGATGGGGCCTAACACGGTGACAGAGAGACATCCACTCGTCCAGAAAACACAGGGATCACCAGTGTTAATGGTCGTGGCCCACTAGTTAAACTATAATGGGCTTCAGACCAAGGTCTTCTGTCGCCTAGGAGGCTGAACAAAGGACCCTAGTCTGGGGCCGGTTTTCATAAACATTGTCAACTAGCCCCAATAGCACTAACAGACAAGTGGAGCTTGCCAGCAAACA